>NC_057808.1:395584349-395686899 GCF_018294505.1 Triticum aestivum
TTATCCTTTATAATCCCTTTATGTGGTGTTGCTCAGACGCCCGACTGCGGCATGTTTGTTATTTATCTATCCTTTATAAGCCCTTTATGTGGTGTCGCTCAGACGCCCGACTGCGGCATGTTTGTTATTTAGTTATCCTTTATACGCCCTTTATGTGGTGTCGCTCAGACGCCCGACTGCGGCATTGTTAATTTATTTGCAACTTTGCGAGAAGTCATTTCAGACACTCGGTCAGTGCATTCTATTTTTACTCGCGTATTGCATGTTCATATTTTTCCTGCATGCGTACATCACAGAGTTTCGTTTAATTTTTGACAGACGTTATGATCATAAAATATTTCGGAGCATGATTATCCCTCATTATATTATACCCGTGTTCTCAATGTTTGCGAGTACATTCAAACGTACTCACTGGCTTGTCCCTGGCTATCGTCTTGGCCAGATTTCTTGCGTGGAGAAGAGCGTTGCGACGACAGCCCCGGAACCCATGTAAAGGTGATAGCAGCCTCGCGAAGATAGGAGTTATCCTGGTCAGCTGTTCTTGAGGGAAATGGAGTCCCATAGACGCAGATGAACCACAAACCGCTTCCCCCATCAACCACTAGAAACCAAGTGTTGTACTCCTAGGCCACAATGGTCTTGTACTACATATTTTGTACTTTGCTTGGAATTCTTGTATCAAGTTGGTGCCTCATCAGCTAATAGTAATCCTGGGGCTGGTGAGCACAAAGGCCGTTTTCTGGGAAATAATATCCCGAAAAACCGGTCCTGACAGGGGCTCCGACAAAAAGTATTGCAAGATCCACCGCACCAAGGGCCATTACCTCCAGAACTGTCGGCAAGTGGAGCTGCTCGCTGAAAAGCAGAAAGCCGAATACGAGTGGCGGGATAAAGAGAAGGTCCAAGAGGGTGCCTAGGGATCCGGCAAGAAACTTGGCGGCCAAGGAGGCCGCCGCGTGTCACAGCCTGATTTTTGGCCCTTCCTTTTTCATTTGCTTTTCTGAGATTTTTGCTTGAGTTTTCTTTTTCCGTGGCTTTGTGGTTTGGAAACTGAAGAAGATGCCCTCTTCTTTATTTCCAGAGTGGTTTGTCATCCTCAAATCCTTCCCTAGATCATATCATTTCCATCCTAGCCCAATCCCAAAATTCTTTTGCTAGGGAATATTCCTTTTTCTATTAAAGGAATAACCCTGTCTGCCCTAGGTTGTGAAGCAACCTTTATTTCCATCACTCCTAAAATTATCAAATAATCCTCATAAATTATTTGGGTCCTATCTTCCTCAAATATGGCAAAACATTTCGTTTTCCATGTTTATCATCATCCTCAAATAATTCTTTTCCCATTCTGCCCTAAATGGCACATTGTGAAGCAAGTGCTATTTTCCTTTACCCAATTGACCTAAAACTCCTTGGACACCTTTTCCTGTCCATGTCTTTGCCACATGCCAAAATGCAACCTCATTTGCCTAGTAGTCATTTAATTATGACTTTCCAAAGTTTCTGTCCAGAAAAAACTTTGTGAAGGAGGTACAAGCTAGCCATATCCAAATGAGTTGCACTTTTGCATGATCCTTCATATCATCAAATCATAGCCCTCCACCAAATTTGAGCTCATGTAATGCCTCCATGTGAGCACAGCTTCAAATCTTTGTTTCTGCCCAAAATTTTAGTTTGTGAAGCAAGTATATTTTATCTTGCTCCATTATGGCTGTAAATTTTTCTAGGCCTTCTCCTGCCCATATAACCCATCGCCACCCAATTTGGGCATATTCCATCTAGCCAATTTTCCTCTAGAATTTTTGCAAGTTTCTGGTCAGTAGGGATGCTTGTGAAGGAAGTACCATTTTGGTTTATCCAAATGGTGGAAAACCTTTTGAAACATCTTCATATGACCAAATAACTCAGCCTTGCCCAAGCTGAGCTCAAGTGGCTTCACCATTTGAGTACATCATCCAAATTCTCATTTCTGGCCAGTGGGTCACTTTCTACAGCAACCCCCTTCTAGACTCCTCCATTTGGGATGATACTTGGCCATCACGGTGTTCTTTGTGTGTGGTCAAGCCATGCCAAAGCTCAGCCCCTGCCTCCTTCTGTGTTTGTCTCCCCGAAGCACAAGCACCTTGTTGTTCATGTCCCTTGGATCCTCCTGCCAATCACTTCTTTGCCCCTGGACAAATTTCTTTTCTCATTTTGACCAAGGGCAGCATGGTCTATCTCCCAGACATGATTTGGCCGTTCGAGTGCACCGTGTGTGCCAGCTCACGCGGTGACCACGTGGCAGACATGCCAAATCTCGCGCTCTGCCAAACCGTGGCGCTGTGTTCGTCCGCTCCCCTCTGCCTCTCGCGTCCACATCATGTCCTCTAGCTCGCCCGTGCTTGTCCGCATCTTCCTGTATCAATGCCTCGTCCGGACTCACCGTGGTTTAGTCGCCATCGCCGCGCCCGTGCCATTAGCAGCCCCTGTCCCACCTTTGGCATGTCGGCCGGAGCTTCTCGAGCGCTCCCGAGCCCTCCCATGGCCTATATAAGGACCCCCGAGGTTCTCCCGTAGCTCATTCATCCCGCCCTCATCTCATTTTCCCCTCGGAGCATCGCAATCTCACCGGAGTTCATCGCTCCTCCTCGGTGGTTGCCGAAGTTAGCTAGTTTCCGGCCACCACAAGCCCCCTCTAGCCTCCCCTCGACATCCACGGCCTTCCCCTAGTCCCTCTGAGCCACCCCAACCACTTGACCCTCACCGGAGTCCACCCTGGCCACGTTCCTCGAGCTCGGCTGCCGCCTCCACCATTCGGGCGCCTCACCGTTCGGCCGCCCTAGCCTCTCCCTCGTCTCCCTGACTCCACCCCAAGCCTCCCCACGTCCCGGTGAACCTCCCCAGCCCATCAGCCCTCGCGGGAGTGGCCCGCATCGCCGGCCATCACCATCGCCCACCGCCTCTGCCTCCTTCTGTCCTCCTCCACCCCGCGTGCTCCTCCCCTCCCCAGCGGCCGCTCTTCGCCTGAACGGGTGCGTTGTGTCCTCGCGCGCCCGTTGGTGCCACTAGCTCAGCCGAAGCTGGCCTGGACCGGCTGACCCCCTTGCCGTCTCCCTCCCTGCTCTCTCTCTACTTCATGGGAGAAACAGAGGCGAGCGGGAGGAAGAGGACGAGCGCCCCGTGCGCCCAGCCAGCTGGCCAGGCGGGCCCCTCTCTCTCTTCCCGACCCCACCAGTCAGCCTCACTGAGCCGGCCCCACGTTGACCCCGCCTGCCCACGTGGATAAGTGGAAGCGTAATTCCCAGAATACGCTTTCCGTTTTTCTGTTTTGGTCCAGTCTGTAAAATTTTCTATTACAGATAGGTCCCTGGCAGAAAAACTATCCTAACTTTTTATCCGTAACTCCGATCGAGGTGAATCCAACGCCCACGTCTTCATCTCGTCGAGCCCGTCCTGTTCCCATCATTTTCACTATGTTTCCACATTCTGAAAATGACCATTTTGCCCTTGTCCCTAATCAGCCCCCTCTGAGAGAGTACCCTTTCCGGCGATTCTTTCTGCGATCTTTCCGCACTTCTCCCCGGAGCTTTCTTCATCCCTAGGCAAGCTACAACCACCATTTGCATGATAGCCATGCAGAAGCCTTGGTTTCCACCTTGAATCTTAATTAACTGTTTGTTTGCTTTGCTGCTATTGTCGGTATTTCGGTTATGCTTATGGATCTGTGTTTACCGTCATGCTTTGTTTTTCTTGCACTCGGTTATCATGTTCTACCTGCTAGTATTACTTTCATATGCCATCTTTGATAGTAGTACATGTTGGTGCTGGACTTCGCTGCATGACTGTCGTCTGCTCCAAGTATCGTTGTTATGCATGTTTCTTTGCATCCAGTTGATTAAATACTTGCATGGTATATTATCATATGTTATTGCATGATATTTATTGCTAATGCTAGTAGTCATGTCATGCTATGAGTAGTGTTCTAGTTGTGATATTCATGCTCGTCGGTATGCCATGCTCACCCGGATAGATGCTTTAATGTTGTTATTATGCTCGTTGATTGTGATGCACCCCCATGCTTATGTTAGTATCATGTTCATGCATTGTAGTTGCATCATGTTCCTTTTATCATGGCTCAGCGTATTGCATTCAAGTTTAACCGGATTAAATTAAACTTGAACAACTGTTGGCTGAGTCATGGTGCCACCATATCAAAACTGACCAGTGCAACCACGCTTACCCTATGGGGGGGTCCTAGCTGGGTCTATTGTCATGCCTCTCACTGGTGCCTCCCGCGAGGGAAGGTTAGGCGCGGGCGCTACCTTGGCCTGGTAGGAAAGCATATACCTTGTGTGCTAATTTTTTTATGGATCCTTGTCCCCGTTTGGGACCGTTTTGCCACGACGGTGGCCGTTGGTGCCTTTGGTAGGCACGGGGCCACCCAGGACCTAGCCCAAAGGGGAGTTGGTCGGAGTGGCTGGGAGAGTGTCATGACAGTACGACGGTTTTGTCGGAACGTTTTGGTCCACGCGAATGGGAGTACGAGGCCAGGGTTCCGTGGTGTGGGTACAGTGTGCTAACCTCTGCAGAGTGTGTGTGTTTAATGTATCGATAGTCGCGCCCGCGGATATGGGCCCAGTTCGTGTCGGTCACACTATGGGTCAATAGTAATCGTAATAAATTGCTTAATAAAAACCCCAGTTCGATGATGAAAGAAGTTGGTTGCTATTTATGTGATCGTGAGAGGATCACTGTGATATCGTGGATACCGACTTGTTGGATATTTGTGGCGTTATGCGAAAGTCAAGGGTAAAGGTCAAGCTCCTTGTGGTCATAAATGATTACTACGGTATTGTTAATACCAAGCTTGATTGGATCCTGAGATGATCATGTAATGTCAGCTATGGTAAGTAATACATGTAATGGTTACGAGGTAACCCGAACAGAGTAAGTTGGTGCATGATAGTGTCATCATGTTGCATGCTAGTTTCATCATGTTTATATGTTCATGCCATGATCATATTGTGATAGCTGTATCATGTTATTTATGCCATAATTGATCTTATAGTATCATGTTAACCCTTGTTAACCTGTAATTGCCATGCTATTGTTTGTCTTGATTGCTTTGGTTGCTGTGAGCTTGCAACTACATTCAATGTACTGACCTTGCGTGTCATGCCAGTTTGCAGGTCATGCCAGATTTGATTGCTTGTTTGCCGTGGATCCCTTGTTTGCGCGCTAGGATAAGCGTTCCAGCCAGAGTCCCTGTAGAGTGGAGTTCACCACCGTCGTCGCTTTTCCGCTACCAGTAGTCATTCTGCTGCATCGTGTTGTTCTGCTGCTTGCATGGAGCAACCGTGGCAGGCGTTGTGTCGCTGTGCCGATGTAACCCCCTCGTACCCTATATAGATTGCAATAAAGAGCTGGTTTGTTCTATGCTAAGCAGTGCCGTATTCCAGAAGACTTCTCCTCGATCTCTGGGCTCGAATACGGGGTGTTCCGGTTTCTCTGAGCCGGGGTGCCACACCGCGGCAAAGATAATCAGCAAGAGAGGCCCCCCCCCCCGGGGCCGCGACAAGGAGCAGCAAGACGATGATCATGACGAGGATGATGAGTCCGGCAACCACGAGTTCCAGAAGGCTACAGAGGCCATGTGCGTCGATGGTGGCGCCTCGCTGCATACATCCCACCGCCAGCTCAAGCAGTGGGCGCGTGATATCTCAGCGGTGGAGCCGTCGCTCGACGCACGGAAGCCGCTGAAGTGGTCCAGCACGCCTATCATCTTCGACACCGAGGACCACCCTGACCGCACTACTGCGGTCGGGTGCCTGCCGTTGTTGGTCTCACCAACAATCCGCAACCTCAAGGTCGAGGTACTCAGGTGTGCAAAAATTGTTCTTCGGCCTCCTTATGGCCTCGAGGAAGCTGCGTCATTACTTCGTCAGCTCCCTTTTGCAGGGGGCTAGGTCGAGGTACTCAGGTGTGCAAAAATTGCTCTTCGGCCTCCTTATGGCCTCGAGGAAGCTGCGTCATTACTTCCAAGCACACGAGATCACCGTAGTCACCCGCCTCCCATTGCAACGAATACTACATAACCCAGATGCAACTAGGAGGATCGTGGAATGGGCCCTGGAGCTGTCAAGTTTCATTTTGAAGTTCGAAAGCACCTCGATGATCTAGAGCAGAGTCTTGGCGGAGTTCATTGCAGAATGGACCTCGACGCCCGACGAACAGGTACAGGAGACCACTCTCCTCAGCAAGGAAACGAGCCGCAACTGAATCATGTACTTTGATGGGGCTTTTTCGCTTCAAGGCGCCGGTGCTGGCGTACTGCTTGTCGCGCCCACCGGAGAGCACCTCAAGTATGTCATCCAAATGCACTTTCCCCGGGAGATGTCAACCAACAACACCGCCGAGTATGAGGGCTTGCTTGCCGGTTTCAGGATCGCAGCGGACCTTGGAGTCAAAAAGCTCATCGTCAGGGGTGATTCGCAGCTCGTCGTCAGGTAGATCAACAAAGATTACCAAAGTCCGTTGATGGAGGCTTACGTGGATGAAGTGAGAAAACTGGAGGAGCGCTTTGACGGTATACAAGCAGAGCATGTCCCTCGGGCGGAGAACGACATCGCCGACTACCTGTCAAAGCGTGCTGCCCTCAAGCTACCTATGGAACCAGGTACTTTTAATGCTTCAGTTAACTCAGTCGTCCGTCGAACCATCAACCGGGCAGAACAAGCGGAGGAAGCTAGGCCCCGGCAAGTACTTCCCCACCGAGCTCCCCGGAGCCGTTGGCGAAGATGTTGCCGTGGATGCCGATCCTGCCACAGGGCAACCGACTCCGGCAGGGCCTCAGGCCATGGCCGTAGAGGCAGCCGCTCCCGTGGCAGAAGAGATGCCTTTGGTCCTTGCCGTCGAGCCACAGGCTCCGGCATGGGCGCAGCACGCCGTCCGATTCCTCCAAGTAGGAGAGCTTCCTGAGGAGCAGGAAGAGGCAGAGAGAGTTGCCCGCCGGTCTGCTCTGTACCAATTCGTTGACAACGTCTTGTATAGAAAAAGGCCGAATGGGGTGAAATTGAAGTGCATCTCCTGGGAGGAAGGACTAGAGCTGTTGGCAGAGATACATGGAGGCATATGTGGCTCCCACATAGGGTCGAGGGCCCTTGCTGGCAAGGCTTTCCGGCAAGGTTTCTTCTGGCCCACTGCCCTCCGGGATGTGACGGCACTAGTAACCAAGTGTGAAGCGTGCCAGTTCCATTCGAAGAAGCTTCATCAACCAGCTCAAGCCCTTCAAACCATCCCTCTCTCCTGGCCCTTCTCGGTCTGGGGGCTCGACATATTGGGCCCTTTCCCCCATGCCGTAGGGGGCTTTGAGTACTTGTACGTTGCAATCGACAAGTTCACAAAGTGGCCAGAAGTGGAAGCGGTGAGGAAGGTGACAGCGCAGTCAGCCATCAAGTTCTTCAAAGGGCTAGTTTGCCGTTTCAGTGTACCCAACAGGATCATCATCGATAACGGCACAGAGTTTACAAGCCACGCCTTCATGCAGTACATTGAGGATCTCGGCAGCAAGGTCTATTTTGCTTCCGTGGCACACCCACGGAGCAACGGCCAAGCAGAGAGAGCGAATGCTGAAGTTCTGCGAGGCTTAAGGACGAAGACTTTTGACAGGCTGCGCAAGAGTGGAAGGCGCTGGATTGACGAACTGCCGGCGGTTCTTTGGTCGATCAGAACGACGCCAAATCGAGCCACCAGCCAGACACCCTTTGCCCTGGTCTACGGGGCAGAAGCAGTTCTCCCCGCGGAACACATATACGGGTCACCTTGAGTGCTCGCTTATGATGAGCTTGAGCAAGAGCGCTTGCGGCAAGATGACGCAACATTCCTTGAGGAAGATCTTCTCCGGACGGCTGTGAGAGCAGCACGCTACCAGCAAGCCTTGTGCCGCTACCATAGCCGCAAGGTTCATGCCCGGAGCCTTGAGGAAGGAGACCTTGTTCTTCGGCACTTTCAGTCGGCCAAGAATTCCAACAAGTTGACGCCAAAGTGGGAAGGCCCTTATCGGGTAACACGAGTCACCAGGCCCGGCGTAGTCCGCCTGGAGACCGAAGATGCCTTTCCAGTGAGCAACTCCTGGAACATCGAAGATCTTCGCATGTTTTACCAATAAGGCGCGGCTTGCCGGGCCTCCCGGCAAGCCACCTTTTGTACGAGCCTTGCCTACAAGGCATGTAACCCTCTGTACAAAGCCAGGCGCAGACCCTGAGCATAAATAAATGATGCGCTGGCGCCCTAAGTTATAGCATGAATGCTAGGTCGAGTCTCTTCCTCGGTTAGGGTTGATAGTGCTTAGCGGCGGCTAACCCCTAGCTTAGAGGTCAAGTGCGCGTCTCTCTGTTCTTTTCTGTCCTCTTTGGTTCGCAGGGCACATGAGCACTTCTGCTGAGCTATTTGGAAGAAAGAGAATGGACCGGCATCCCGACCCCGGCAAACCAAAGTTGCCGGGGGCTGCAAGTACAAGGATCCAACCACGGCAAGCCAAGGTTGCCGAGGGCTGCAGATCCAGATAAGTCTTTTATCCTCTGTCATGCATTTCGGTATGGAACTAGGATATATGAAACCTCGTTTTATTTCTAGGCTACCGTGCTCCCCTTTTCTATACCCAAGAATTATCTCCTGGGTCCGGATTTGGTTGTAGTCGCGGCAGCCAGAAAATGGAACGAGGAGCCTAAGCCCGCTTCCTCCCTGCCTCCGCCAAGGGCGCGAGAATGGTCGAGCGAAATGGAGGGACGGCAAGGCCTGTTGCTGGGTGAAAAATGTTTACCTTAACTAATAACAAGGATTCGCTCCTTGTCGCGGGTTTCACCCACGAACGAAAAACCTGGCAGACATCCCTTTTTCATTAAAAACATCCCGTATAGATACAGTTCATACGGCTTACAAGTTGAAAAAAGACAAGGTGCCCGTAATCCCTTTCTTGTCCATCTCCTCAGGAGGCAGGTCAAGGAAGCGAAGAGGGGCAAAAGGAGCGCCTTGGCGAGCTACGAGCGGCAGAAAGCACCAAGAGAACGTCTCGGTGGCCGTCCAAAGGCTGGCTGGTGATGACGGCGCCGGAGGAAGAGCTGGAAGACGAGGCGGCAGGTCGCCAATACGCGATGAAGGTGTCGGTGCCCGCGAAATCTGATTTGACGGCCTTGCCGCCCGCCCTCTTCCTCTTCCGCATCCTCCCAACACCAGCCGCCCAAGGAGACGGCCCCGAGATGTTCAAGGAGCTGGCCCCTCCCCCGGCAAACTCTGCCGGGGGAGCGGCCAGGTGTAGATGTTGCTGCTGCCACACCCGCCCAGGCACGGCGCGCCCGACGCCTAGTCGGACCCGTCATCCTGCCCCCCGTTACCCTCGTCATCACTGCCGCTGTCCTCCTCGTCATTCTCGCTCGAGGAGGAGTCTTCGCCATTGGAGGAGCTCTCCACGCAGCACCTTATGCGAGTCCCGAAGTGCCCAAAGGCCTTGACAGAGAGGAGGCCGCTCTCCATTAACTTGAAATGGAGAGTGAGCCTTCCGTCAGGCTGTGGATGCGAGCAAAAGTTTTCCACCCTCGGCGAAGATACATGACGTGAGGGGCAGGGAACTTGACATCGGCCCATGTGCCGCTGTTCCCACAGCCCCTCATATGTAGCCGCAGCGCCTGCGGCGGGTTCATCTCCATCTCCCGCGCAAACGGGGTCGGGAGGCGAAGACGACGGCGCGGCGGCTGGCGCTGCCTGATGAAGAACTCGCGGGGATTGTCCCCGACGTGGCCCTCCACCAGGGGAGGGGCCGCCGGCGGAGGCGAGGTCAATGCGCCGCCCTGTCGTCCTCTTCCCCGAGCACCGTGACGGCCTCGACCTTGCCCCCTCCCCCTTCCTCTAACGGCTGGCTCTGCCGCCACGAGCTCTTGGGGAGGAGTGACGCGTTGTCTAGCCGAGACCCTTGCCACCACCGATGAAGCATCACTGCGCCCCCTCGCCATGGCAGAAGGAAGGAGGGAGCAGGAATGAAGAGAAGCAGGTGACGAAGGATTGAGAGGCGTCGTTCCTCCCGCTCCCCTCTTTACAAAGGGGCGGGAGCGGGGCTTGGCCGCCCCTTTCGGCCAATCCAGCTCGTTGAAGTGACAGCGGGCGGGGCCGTCGACAGCCCTCCCCGCCCAATTGAAGGCGCGTGGGAAACGACCCACGCACGCGCGACTTCCCGTATCCCACACGCCTGCCATTCGCTGTGCAGGCAGCGAACATGGCGCAAGAGACGGGCGTAATGGGACGCGTGGAGCAGCGGTTCCCCAAGTGCGGAGTGTAAATGAGCAGCGACCCTGCGGTCTCGAAGAGACACGCAGGCCGCCTCTTTACTGTTCACCACAGATGATGTCAGCATGCTTCGGTCACCCGCGCGCGCGACCCCCACGTCACGCAATCAACGTGGGTCGTGGGGAAGCGCAGCGGACGGAAAGTGGCCATGGTAAAAAAATCGCCCCGCCTGCCCGCACACTATTTTTGGGCCTAGCCCAACAACCGCACCATGCTTATGTGTGGCCCAGGCCCGGGGGCTCCTGTCGGTGTACTAAAATAGGGGTTCTATTTCAGTACCCCTTACTAAGTGCACGGGCAGTCAGAGCCGCGCGGCCACGACCGCACTAAGCAGGGCAAGGGAGAGGGCCGGAGCCACAGAAACAAACCAAAAAGCAACACCAAGATCGAGAACAGAAAGAGCAGAGGGACGAAGCGGGCCGCCCCGGCAAGACCCTTGCCGGAGCAGCCTCAGCAGCCCCGGCAAGACCCTTGCCAGGGCGGCACGTCCAACACCAGTGGAGTGAGCCACCCTTGAGCCCACAGTCTCCAACGCCATCAACCACATTGGGCCAGGGTTCGGGAGGCACCTCCATGGCGATATGCAGATCTTTGTGAAGACAAGAACAATACTCTTAATCAGAAGAGTGGAAGACGACGAGCCTCGGCGAGATTCTTGCCGAGGAAGCCCACAAGACCCCCGGCAAGGTCCTTGCCGGGGACGATCGCAACTCCATGGCAAGACCCTTGTCGGGGCCGCGGCAAAGCCCTTGCCGAGGGCATCCGTGAGGCCGCAGCCAGGCCCGCACCCGCCAAGCTTTTCACCGCCAATCCCATGCAGTTGCTAGCCCACCAGCTGAGGAGGCACCTGCGTGTCGACGCAAGGCTCCTCCGATAACTCAGCACCTGCCTACATGGTGACATGCAGATCTTCATGAAGGCTCCACAACCACGCCACCTCAGCTGCTTGCCTGCCTACATGGCGCCACCGCCTCGCTGGCCCTGGCGCGTGTCAAGACGAGGCGAAGCGGCGGTAAAGTGGAGGGGACACATCAGGGGCGCATTTAATGCGTCTTGTCCCGTAATGACTAGTGATAAGCTTAGCCACAGTACCCGATGCCACCTGCTGGTGCCACTGTGGCGTTCCCTTTGCCTATAAAAGGAGACACAGGGCATCCAGGAGAAGGATTCGGACTCTTGGACAAGTTACGCCCCCTGTAGCTAGGTCGAGCTCCTCAAGAACACAGATATACAACCACCAAAGCAAGACTAGGGTATTACGCATCTCTGTGGCCCGAACCTAGGTAAACGATCCGCGTGCTTGTACTGACTGCTGATCCTACTCTCCTCACCACTCCAGTGCCCCGCAACCGTAGAAGGGATCCTCGTGGTCCCATAGGTGTCGTTTCCTACCGACAAACATGTTCACTGCCAGAAGTATGGCCGTACAGGTGCAAGAAGAATAACGCGCCTCATGAAAAACTGAATGATGCCCTGAAGAAATTCAAAGGTGCGGTGCTTATGCTAGGAAAGTGAACGTAGGCGCCCGCCGTTGGAAAATAGTACCTGATTCTCGGCGGCGTATGGGTATCGTTGTCATACTTGATAGCTAAGGATCGTCAATGGTGCTCGTGTTGCGGTTGAGTTTGGGCCGGCTGTCGCCGTCGCTAAAGCGGCTCCGGTGCTACGGTTGCGGCGCCTGTCGACATACAAGAAAGCTCTTCTGTGGTAAGTGAACAGTTGCATGATAAAGAGAAAAACCGAAGGAGTACAAATCGAAATAACCTGATGAGGCTGCGGCATCGGTAAAGCAGGGCCGGTGGAGTTGAATATGGCGTCCGTGGAGCGGGTCCGGTGCAGTGGATGAAGGCTTCGGCAAGCGCGTTGTACAGTGCTTTCGATGAGGCGCATCTTTTGCGGCGGACGAGGGCTTGTATGAAGGGCCAGCGAAGGGGCAAACGAGGGAGTCAGTGAAGGTCCTACACTGTGGTGGATGAGGGCGCCGGTTAAGCAGATCTGGTGCGGTGGACCATGATGGCGGTCAAGGAGATCTGGAGCGGTGGACAAGCCAGTCGCTGAAGCGGCTCCGGTGAAGTGGTGAGTTGGCAGTTGGGGGTTCCAATGTGCGGAAGGTAGATCCGGCGGGGTGTGAGATCCACCGCTGCGCCGCAGGACTAGATTCGGCGGCTTGCCGTTGTTGGGGTGGTCAAGGAGGGGAAGGGGAGGGGCTCTGGGGAAGAATGTTGGGGGCAAAGAGGGGAAAACAATGGAGTTAGCAAAGCAGCCCTTTTCCGTTCATGTGGCAGGGGTAAAACAGGAAAATCGTAGGACTAAACTTTCGGGGGAGAGATATTTCAATGTGAGCGGGAAGTTTGAAAGCTTTGGCACTCGAAATTATATTCTGCTCTTGTACGGCCGACTATGATATCATGGCCGAAAATTTGTTTGTTTTGCACGCAAAAAAAGTGCAAGTTTTGAAAATCAGTGTCTCCAACTCGAAACTTAGATTGTCCATTCAATTCATATATGGATCATTGAGCTACTACAAGCAAATACCATCATACGGTCCAATTCAAATGAAATTCCAAATGTGTTTATCCTAAATATGATGACAAAAGCAAAAATGTGTATGTGTATGAATAAAGTGGATGATTATAAAGTTTGAACATGCCCGTATGTGTATATCTCTAGGTTTGATATATGAATTTGAAATCACGAAATCCCGGCTTAAAAAATGTACCTCCGTTTAAATGAATTACAAAAGCTAATGATGGAGTCAAATTCCAAAATTCCAATCTTAGGATTATAATTCTGGTACATCAAGGTATATCACACATGTTCAAAAGTATCGCTATCTCATAGTCCAAACTGTGAAACAAATTGATCAACCATGAGTGCACAATATCTCAATTATGCTAAAGTCCCTCAAATATAGACACCTCACTCTTTATCTGAAGCCAACCCCCCCCCCCTCGTCCCCCCATACACACATAGAGAAGTCGTTCTCTCCCCCAAACACCAACACACGAGAACATTAACACCCCTCTCCCTTCTAAAGACCGGACCCCAATATAGGTCTCTATCACTTTGTCTCTCGGGCATGCACACATCTCTTCCCCCACTTCTAGATCTCCCGCTATCTCTCTTTCCCAAGAACACGCACTATGTAGAGTGTATATTTCCCATACACACAAAACGTCGCGCCCAAACGTCTGTCTCCCTAGTTATGTGGTTCTCGCGCACTCACCTCACACACCATCCCCACTGCAAACAAGCACACTTTGTCTCCTTGTGCACCACTCTCCTCTTTCTATCTCTCCCACATGCGGACCCGCCCCAGCTCCTTCCCTGTATACATATATGTCATGACTCTTTCCATAGCTCCCTTATGTATCATCGTTCTCGATTTTGCACATTGTTCTCTACACCATCTATTCTAGATCTCTCATGAAATCCCTATCACACACACGATGACTAGCTTCCCTTGCGTCTCCGTACATTGGCCAATTTCAAACAACATCAACATTGTCTCCCTATCTATACGCCATTTATGGACACAAACGACCCCTCTCACCCCCTCTCTTCCTCTCTCTCTCTATCGCTAGCTCTCTCTCTCTCTCGCTCTCAGACCCCTCTCCCACACACACACTCGATGTGTCTTCCAAATAGTTTGCTCCCCCCGCCCGCACCCATGCTATCCCGCTACTACACATGTCACACCATTCCCCCTTCACTTATACTCCCTCCGTCCCAAAATTCTTGTCTTAGATTTGTCTAGATACAGATGTACCTAATACTAAAACGTGACTTGATACATCCGTATTTGGACAAATCTAAGACAAGAATTTTAGGACGGAGGGAGTACTAGGTTTACATCATTAGTGGTCTCTCTACTCCACATACACACACTCCCTCTCACACACAAACGCGTGCACAAACACACACAGACACGCACAAACACTAATTTATCTGGATCCTCATCTCTCCCCATGTCCGCATGTGTATCTCACACACTCACTCTCTAATTATGTATATGTGTCTCCATGTTACACAACCCAAAGCCCCATGTACATGTCTCTCTCTATCCTCCACACACATAGACACAAAGAATCTGTTATCATTGCCTCAGTCTCTAACATATCACACACGCACACTGTCTCTCTCTCTCTCTCTCTCTCGCAAACACGCTCAACAAGGGTTTCCCCGTGAATAACTTACCGTCTATTCATCAACGGTCGTGGCAGTATGGCAAACACGAGACGTAAAAAAGAATAAATCTACACGTGCTTAGACCACCTAGCATGGCTACTAGGACTAGAGCAAGCCAAAAAGCGCATCGCCGTCACCCCCTCCTTATCGGCGACGGGAAAATCTTTGTTTTACACAGTCGAGAAGTCTATGTGCTAAGGCCCCACGTGCCGAGGCGTTGAATAGAATGTAGATGCTAGTTTACGGAAGCAAGTATCGATAATATGTTTGTATCTCCATACTTATATTTCTTCTCTTATAAAAAACCGAGTTGGTGATGATGGTACGTGTGCCATCTTGCAATATAGACCGTCCGATCTATATCTGACGGATGGAAATTAAACTAAAAGATACCCGCAGCCCTCTCCACATTTGCAGACAAGGCCTTACCTCGTTTATCCTTATCTCCAACAACCTCATTGTTGAGCAATTAAGAAAGGAAGCCTCAGGAACAAACTGGCCTGGTGGCCGCTGCTGGCGTCGTCAATCACCATACCTCCGCTCTGTCCGACCACCAATCACATCCACACCCCACTCCTCTTCACCTTATCTCATATTCCTCGAGATATCATTAGTTTTTACACATGGGATTACTCCTGCAAGGGTCAATCACAACATGTGTTTTATAAAAAATGCATCTTGATGTTCCGTGCAATGCACGGATCTTGCTTGTACTCCTACAGAAGACTAAGTTTGTGATGATGGTGTGTCTGCCATCCGTCGTTTCTGACCATTAGATCTACATCTAACGACTGTGAGGTAAGTTGTTGCCTTTTCTCACCAACATCCCACTTGTCTACCAATTTGCAGAAAAACCCATAATTAGTATCTTCAAACCAACCACATCCCTCTCTGACCTCACCAAAACAGCCCAAGGAATATATTCTAATTGAAACATAATATATCTCTAGTGATATATGTATATCAAAATTAGAGTGTTTTGTATCAAGTTTGTGAATAAGTATTATTCTAATTATGATTCGTTGCAACACACATGAACATTGCTAGTATTTCCAACCATGCATTTTTTTCCTAGTATTCCATAGTTTTGAGTTTTCCATCAAGATATTAGTCACTCATGGTTGATATTTACTTTCAATCATGTACACATATGCACTATGTAACTAGGCTTGCTTATTGGCTTCCAAAGCTTAACTTTCACTCCTACTTACAATATGTAGAGTATTTAACAAAAAACTACCACTTTCAACAAGCCCTAGGAAGAATCTATTGTATAAAAAATAGCAAAAACATACCCAAAATTTCTTAATCCACGCCAAAAACTACTACCTAGTACTCCTACCGATTAGGTTCGTTTAAACCCATTTATGAAAGGGTTGGCCCACACGTCCGTGCTAACGAGGCAGCTTAAACCAACACATTTTGTTTGACCGTTGACACGAGGGACCCACATCTGACCTTCTATCCTGTTATTCCCCCTCAAATCATTATTTTTCCTGAACATTACTTCAAACAGTACTGATGCGTGTTCGTCGGTGGCGCCGGTGATGAGCGAGTTGGCCGCCGCTCCGCCGGGCAGGCCGGACGCCGCGCTGGCCTTCGCATGGGTTGCCAGGCTGGCCCGAGCGTGACTCACGAGCGAGCAAGCCGCCGGGCTGGCCTTCGCTCGAGCCAGATGGTTGGCCTTAGCGCGGCGCGCGCGAGCAAGCCGCCGCGCTGCCGTGCCAATCTAGCTAGCAGACCTTGTCGACAAGCAACTGGACGGTGCTATCTTGGCTAGCTAGAGGCCGCGAGCGCCGGGCGGAGCTGGCATCCGGGCTGCCGCAACAAGGGCTCCGCATCGCCGGCGGTTTTGACCTCGCCTTCTACCCGCGGCGGTAGCTGCGTCCCATGGCTGAGGATGACTAGGTGGACGGGCCGGAGGTAGGAGGTCACTCGGGGATTTTTGTGCAGACTGACATGTAGGTCCCACAAGTCATAACGCCCGGTCGAATAGAAGGCGTTGACTTAATGGGCGACATGTGGGCCCTGTCAGAGGTTAGAGTTAGATTCTAACCCTGAACTAACTCTATCCAAAGTGGTGTTTGGATGGCAGGGTTAGATTGACAACAAATGTATCCAAACAGGGCCATGGGTTGAAACGAGCATGTACAATGGTTGATAAGGTAGTCTTATCTTAAGTCTGCCACGTATGCAAGTGGTAGTAGTTTCTGGGCATTTTAGTGGTTTCTTGCATTATTAGGGGTTTCTTGTAAGCAACAATGTACGTACTACTAGCGACAAAAGGTCATTCTAGGTTGCGTTGTACTCCAACGAGTACTACTAGTGGTCGCAGGAGTGTATACCTCGTTTTGTGGGTTCGATCCCGGCCGAACGCACCGCGGCCTTTTATTAAATAGTAACTTCGTTGCGAGCCAATAGTTACACGGGTAGTTTGAGTTTTGAAGTCAAACGGACGTGCGGCACCACAATCTGGGTGCCCTAGATAGCCTAGCCACGTGAACAGGTTTTCCTTCCCAGCATCCCGTGGCTCGCGTGCTCGCCCTAGCCGCACCTCGCTTGCAGCTTCTTCATCAGCTAGTAGCATATTTAAACTAGCGCCTCCCAATTAAGCCCGAGGAGCCGGAAAAGCTTGGCGGGGCATTGGGAACTATGCAATATGGCTTTGTACGTAAAGTGCTCACTACTAGGAAAACGGCTATAGCTAATATGGACATTAATGGCGCACCACATATGTGGTGCGCCACTGATATATAGTAGTGGCGCACCATATATAGGTACGCCATTAGTGTACAAATACTAATGGCGCACCAAACACACGGTGCGCCACTACTAACAATTTTTTTATTTATTTTCCAAAACTAGTAATGACTCGCCAGGGTAGAGTGCGCCATTACTAGTAATGGCTCACCAGGGTAGAGTGCGCCATTACTAGTTTTGACTAGTAATGGCGCACCACACCATCTGTGTGCCACTACTAACAATTTTTTTACTTTTTTTTCAAAACTAGTAATGGCGCACCTGGGGATAGTGCGTCATTACTACTTTTAACTAGTAATGGCGCACCACAACAACGGTGCGCCACTACTAACAATTTTTTTATTTTTTTCCAAAACTAGTAATGGCGCACGACACACCAGGTGCGCCATTACTAAGTTTGAAAAAAATTCACCAAATGCACCCCCCCCCCGTGGACCGCCTTTTTGAGTTTTAAAAAAAATAAAAGAAAATGATGGAAATGTGAAAAAAATAAAATAAAATAAGTTTCCCATGAGATATGTGGTATATTTGTTGGAAAAATTTACAAATATGGATTTCGACTTTATTTGCAAAATCTGTCTGGAATTTGTAAAATGGGCATAACTTTTGCATACGAACTCGGATTAAAAAGTTTTTTATATGAAAAATCATCTACTCGAAAAGTTTTTTATGGGAACCCCGTTGAAGATTTCTAGAATCCCCAAAAACCTAACAGAATAAAAGATAGGGGATTTTAAGATCTAGAGGGGGGAAATGGAAAAAAAATAAACTTAGTAATGGCGCACCATTTGTTAGGTGCGCCACTAGTGACAGAAAAAAATTGGTTTCGATTTTCAAAAAAAATGTTCAAAATATGATACGTAATATGACCAGGAAGTTTGAAATATTTTTTCAAAATTTCATCACACTCATGAACATGAACAAAGTCCTAGACATCAACAAGGTTTAATAGGATTGATATGATAGATATATCAACAAGTTCCTGTTAAGTGAGCTGGTGCTGGGGTTGGATAGAACTCTGAAGTTAAGCGTGCTCGGGCTGGAGTAGTGTGAGGATGGGTGACCTTCCAGGAAGTTTGACCATGGAGTGCGATTTGACTTGAGATTAAGCATATTGACCCGAGATTAAGCCAAATAACTCAAATGTTCTGCCCCCGCAGTAACCGCCACTGATAAAAAGGCGCCACTGATAAAAAGGCTGCTAGTGTGTGCGTGAGAGGAGCGCCTGAGTAGGCCAGCTACGTGAGAGGGGCGGCTGAATAGAGCACCGAGAGTACCCACTAGGCCACTACGCAGGTGCACTTTCCCTGCATTGATAGGTAGGCCAGCTACGTGAGAGGGGCGGCTGAATAGAGCACCGAGAGTACCCACTAGGCCACTACGCAGGTGTACTTTCCCTGCATTGATAGTACAGCGATGGTTTTAGAGAACAGTAGTACCCTCCACTTCCAACTGTAGCTCCTTGGCCCTGAGATTCAAGAGTTCAAAACTGGTGCACTATACTATACTAGACTAGAAGTACAGTACATCGCACTACTAGTTGAGAAAAAGTAGTATTAGTACTGCTACAGTACGAGTACGTACTCCTCCGTCACATAATGTAAGACGTTTTTTGACACTAGTTGGCGTGTACAAAAAATAGCAAAAACATACCCAAAATTTCTTAATCCACGCCAAAAACTAGTACCTAGTGCCAAAAATTTCTTACTAGTGCTATTATTTACAGTATAATGCAATCCCATAACGTTCCATAATGCTAGTACTAGTAGTAAAAATAGCCTCACCCCTTCGCTAAGGAATGATCTACAGTTGGAAGGGACGAGGCCCTGTGGTTACTACGCTCTTATCTCCTCCTCGCAAGTTCCCCTCCCCCCGAAGAGAAGGCAGTTCATCGCTGCTCCCATGGATTCGCCAGGCGGTTCTCCTCCTCGTCGGGGCTGGGAGACCTTAGATGACGATCCTCTAGGAGAAATCGTACGCCGCTCCGATGTCCTCACCGCCGCAAGACTCGGTGCTTCCTGCACCAACTTTTTCAAGACGTTGCTTAAACAGGCTTGGGAAAAGGCCATGCTTGTTGGTCTTCCATGCGTCCTCCAGGAGAAGGTTCTTCTATGGGACAATCCTTCGAACAATCCACCGCTCCCTGGCCATGGTTGCACGTTGACTCTGCTAGAGTTGCCGACGTTGAGAGGTAGTCGGATTTTGTCCGATGAGCAGGTCAGTAATGGAGTTTGATCATGTAGTACTTAGTTATTCCATTTCCATCCCATAATTTCTCCGCTGCCCACCGTCTTATATATAGGCGTGGGTCCGTGCCAACGAAGATTGGCTTGCATACCTTCGGCCGGATACCACCATCATTTTGCACAACATCCACAGCAGTGCGGCCGTTCCGGTAGACCCCTTCTCCACCATTGGGATCGGCCTTCGGGACTGGCTGGGCTTGAATACGTATGATGATGCCTACATGATATTGAAGAAGATAGCAATTGCAGACCCGCCGACAAAGCGACGCGGCTACGATGATTACTATCTCATCGCGGTGTTCGACATAAGGATTGCCATCAATGCAAGAGGCAGTAACGGCAGAGGCTGGCGCATGTTGGCGGTGGCAGATTTGTACCCCTACACGTTCGAAGACACCGTGCGCCATCTAGGCCGCATCTTCGCGGTGACAAGCCAGGGGACTTGTTTCATCTGGTTGCCATCCTACGGTACGGGAGATTACAAACGGAATGCACAAAACATCATTTGCATCCCTAACGGTACTTCATTATTTTGCAGGCACCAGTCATCGCCTGATCAAAATAAGATCGCCGATCCTGGATGTGCATTTGCATCCGCGATTCGGTCTAACCTGGAATCTTGTAGCTGACTTTGGCATATTGGGATCAACTATCTTAACAGTCATTACCCATGGTACCACTGATGTGCAACATGGTCACACAATCTACCACGATCGGACCGTCACCATCTACCCAGGTATTCCATTTTTTAACCCTCTCGCCTTCTCTTTCATTGTTGTACTAGTAGGAGTACTTTTTACCTTGGAGGGCGCGTATAGCTAGATACACCCTTGAAGACTTGAACCCACTAGCTGCCAGCATTTTTGTTTTTCCATGTCTTGCTATCTCATCCATGTAGCCAAGAGTGGCTATATATAATAAGCCGGTTATTTTACTTCCTCTATACCGGAGTAGTACTATTTGCTGCACAGTATTAGTGACTGCCATATTTGAGCACAACATTATTATGCATGGACCTTGACTATGTACGTCACCATGTGTCCAGATCTGAGATGCCGCGTGTACCAGATGAACGATGCCGACTTCGACCCCCGTGATGCTACGTGGGTGCCGAGGAACACTCTTGGAGAGTACTTGCTTTTCATTGGGGACAGCTACCCCATTGTGAAGCGGATGCCACCTTCCGTGCACGACACGGAAGGCCTGCTGTTCATGAAGCATGGTTGTGTCTTTAGTGCGCACCGCCGGATGAACGACATGCTGGGACACGCTATCCCTGATTTATGCCGCTTCAGCTTGGATGAGTCTCCATCATGTGGAACCGGACTAGAAAGCTGCAACAATGATTTCCGTTGCCCACTGCTATGGATCGTGTCATCCGTGAAGAACACCTGGGACTGGAACCTGGAGGAGGACATGTAGCCCATCTATAACGTGTAAGTGGAGTACGGTAATTGTGAACGGTAGCGCTGTGAATATATGTAGACTAGTCGTGCACAAATTTATCACATGAATTGGAGATGAACTTGTGTGGCATACTGGCATTTGTCCTTTAGAATTTATTACTAGTAAATGTGTTATGTGTACGTGCAACTTGTGTGGTTGTTGCACGGGCTCCAACACTCTCTTTGGGAAAAAAGGTGGCACAGCTTTGGATATACGTGACGTGGTGGCATCATACAGTAGCATCGTTCTCTATAGTGGTAGTACACTCCTACTAGGACGACAACTCCTATAAAACCTTGCGCTTGGCTCTTTGCCTCTTCAGGAGGTTCAACAGTTCGTACTAGTGTGAACCTTGCACTTGGCTCTTCGCCTCTTCGGAAGGTCCAACAATGATGATACTACAGTACAATATGCTTCTGGCAATCTGACACCGATTGAACTGCTGCACGTCCACTTCGAGGGCGAGGGCGAGGGCGAGGGAGAGGGAGAGGGAGAGGGAGAGGGCACTGTAGTCAAAAACATCTCCTTGTCCTGCGAACCACCGTGTGCGTGGTCGAGGGAGAGGCGTAGTAAGCAAGCTTCTCCTCGTTCGGCGAGTTGACGGGACACATCAAAGCAGTACTAGTACTAGTAGTCCATACTGCGCCCTTTCTGATTAATATGGCTTAATTTGAAACAAGAAGAATACACTGGCGGTCAACGTATGTAACAATACGCTCTTTACGGTCACTATATATAGTTTTACGGTGATTATATGATCAGTAGCTCATTCTAGAGCACCGTATTGCACCCTACTGACTGGCCACATAGTCGACGTGGCACTTTGTTGACTTGTTAAATTGTCACCTGGTTTCTGGGTCCCACCTGTCAGTTGGCAGAGGAAAGAAATCAGTTAAACCAAACTTTACACAGGCGCAACAGGAGTCCAACCCTTGCGCGCGAACCACCGGACGCTGATGACTTAAGTCACATAACCCAATAGCCCGGAGAGTCAGCCAGGAAATTCTGGACTCGGTTCCTAACTAAAAAAACCAAATTGTCGACTGTCCAGATGCCGAAGCCCTAGCAGCCTTTAAGCATAATATCCGCGATGAGTGGCTTGCCCGACATCTTGGCCAAGAAAAGCCGAAGTCCTGGCAGCCCTCATGACACTCATGATCCGCTTTTGCACGGGCGAGGATAGCTGGTTGGCTCGTAGCAACAACACAGCAAGCAATCCTGGCACATCAGAGGCCAGGGATAGCAGCGGCAAGCCCCGACGCAACAAACACAAGCGTCGCAAAAATGGTGATAACGCCGAAGACACGGCAGTCAATGCCGGATTCAGTGGCTCTAAATCCGGTCAGCGGAAAAAGCCATTCCAAAAGAACAACTCGGACCCGTCCAATCTGGACCGCATACTCGATCGCACATGCCAAATTCATGGCACCCTAGGAACACTAGCCAATCATACCAACAGAGAATGCTGGGTCTTCAAACAAGTTGGCAGGTCAGGTGCCGACAGCAAGGAGAAGGGGTCTCAAAGCGATGATGATGACGAGGAGCCCCGATCACCGAACACAGGAGGGCAAAGGAAATTCCCCCCGCAAATCAAAATGGTGAATATGATAAACGCCACCCACATTCCCAAGCTGGAACGGATGTGCAGTCTTACGGATGTCGACTTGACGAAGTCAGTCGCCCCTCAATATACACTATGGCCGATCACTTTCGATCGCACGGATCGTCCGGCCACTACCAATCAGGACAATTCAGCCGCACTAGTCCTTGACCCAATAATTGATGGATTTCACCTCACGCGAGTCCTTATGGATGGAGGCAGCAGTCTAAACCTGCTGTATCAGGACACAGGTGCGCAAGATGGGTATTGATCATTCGATGATCAAGCCCACTGAAAAAACCTTTAAAGGTGTTATAGCAAATGTGGAGGCCCGTTGTACAAGCTCCATCACTCTGAAGGTAGTCTTCGGATCACCGGACAATTACCGTACCGAAGAGTTAACCTTCAACATCGTCCCTTTTCGCAGTAATTATCTTGCACTGCTCAGACGAACCGCGTTTGCTCGATTCAACGCGGTGCCACACTATGCCTGCCGTAAGCTCAAGATGCCCGATCCGCGTGGCGTAATAACAGTTAATGGCTAGGCCGAACCCCACCTCTGTGCTGAAGAATGTACCTCCGCCTTGATAGTAGAAGCAACGAAAGGCATCTTTCAATCGAACCTCGAGTCGACTGCCAAGCTCCCGGACACCGTAAAGGGAGTCCGAACTACTCCGCGGCAGGATAGCCCGGCTTGTCCGGAGCTCAATTAAAACACTCTCGCCGTAAACGGAGGCACAGCTGGGATAGGCCACACAATGCGGCTTAACCGCTCCATGGAACATAAATATATTTTCTGCACTTTCTTTGCATGTCCACTTTTGCGTAGGCCAGGACTGGCGACATGGAAGCAGCTAAAATGCGTAAGGGAATCCTTAGAGATGCCCCTTGAGGACCATCCGACCACACTACGGATCCGCACACGGCTCTCCGGCCTAGTCCTAGCAGGTTCCGAAGTCATATTTATTTTTACCACATTACTTGTACTCGTACGCATCGACGTGTTACTTTCCAACATGTGGCTTTATATGACGCTTATCTGCTATTGTTTCTGATTGACACCCTTTGTCAAATGGCATCCATATATGGCGATAGGCCTTAATATGCCAGGGGCTTCATTGTACCCATAATACGGCAATAAAGTCCGAACACCTTCACGGTCGTTCGGCACCCCGAACTTATAGCATTATGTGCATCAGCTCCGAATCATGTCTTGGGTCAATAGTTGGGTTTGC
This sequence comes from Triticum aestivum, assembly GCF_018294505.1. Taxonomy (NCBI): domain Eukaryota; kingdom Viridiplantae; phylum Streptophyta; class Magnoliopsida; order Poales; family Poaceae; genus Triticum; species Triticum aestivum. The sequence goes on from NC_057808.1 coordinate 395,608,139, forward strand.
CGGCTCCTATGTTTTGCTACCTTACGTTCCGCTATATCGGCTCGGGCGGCACAGGGAGAACTACTGCGACTGTGTCCCGGTTCTTCCAGACGAGCACCTCGGTAGAGAAAGCCGGAAACTGACTGTCATGATGCGGTGAGAGCTAGTCGCTGTTCGAGAGGTCATAAAATCTTTAAGTATTTCTTCCGCATTATGTGATAACTAATGCAGCGTGCGATGGATCGGTTTATTTCCTGATCAGGTGCTTATAGAGCCCCTCGTGTGGTCTTCCGAACACCAAGGGCGGCGCCTTCCTTCCTTTTTGTCAAACTCCTATGGCTAAGTGAGAGTGATAAAGCCTTATAGTCCGATTGCCTGGTTCGTTGTGCTGAACACCTCCTTTAAGGACCCAAAACTGGGATAAAGAGTGCTCAGGTTTATCCCAAACACCCCCGTACTTCCTACGTGGGGGCAGAAGCCGATGACTGACCAACTCTCAGGATTAATATATAAAACGGCCACGCAGGAGGAAAACGTTTCAAATAACAGGCAATAAATAATAGAAATGACCATGCTCCACATTACAAAGGACAACATGACTGTATTCATGGAAATATAATGTCCTTGGTGCATTGCTCCACCGCAAGGGAGGGATCCTTCTAGGACACTATCATAATATAATTCGGGCTTACGGTGCTCCTTCCCCTCCGGCGGTCCCTCGGTCATCAGCTTTTCAGCATCCATCTTCCCCCAGTGCACCTTTGCGCGGGCGAAGGCCATTCGTGCACCCTCAATACAGACCAACCGCTTGATGACATCAAGTCGAGGGCAGGCACTCACAAGCCACTTCACGAGCCCGAAGTAGCTGCTTGGAATCGGCTCGGCGGGCCATAACCTGATAATTAAATCCTTCATGGCTAGTTCGTCCACCTTATGCAGTTCAATCAGCTGTTTCAGCTGATCGGCAAACGGCACCGGATAATTCGGCGCCAGATACTGCGACCAGAAGAGCTTCTCCACAGTGTTCCTTTCTTCGGCTCGATAGAATTGAGCGGCATCAGATATGCTGTGTGGCAGCTCCGCAAATACCCCTAGAGAAATCCGAATTCAAATTAGTAACCGTGATTTTCTCCTTTCGAATACACGCTTTGCATAAACAAAGCCTTACTAGCCGCAATCTTCCTCGCCTCTTGGATTTCCTTCCAGGCGCCCTGGGCTTCCCCCCCGGGAATCACTTGCGGCTTGGCGAGCTTGGGAGAGTTCGAATTCTTTCCCTGATAAACTCCGCTCCAAGGTCTCACATTTCTTCACGGCCTCTTGAAGCTCTTGCTCAGCTTCGATAACCCTGGCCTCGTGCTTTTCGCGAAGAGCCTGCTCTGTGGCTGCCTTCTTCTCGGCTTCGGCCAGAGCCTTCTGAAGAGCCTCAATTTCGGCCGTCGCCCCTAGAGCACATCATAAAAATATTCTCATCATACTAACTCAATCATTCGCGCTGAATGTGTACAAGGTTTTTGTATACCTTGGTTATCCTGCAACTGCTTCTTCACTCGGCCGAGTTCTTCTTCGCCCCGCTCTAGACTCTGTCTCAGTCCGGAGACGTCCGCAGCTTGAGAGGCGGCAGTTGCTACAGACGCCTGCTTTTGAACAAAAGAGAGATGCCAAAAAGTGAGTCTCCTGCGAACATAAATTTGATCCTCTGTCCGGCTCTTTCTTTCACCGAATAGTGTATCAGGGGCTACTACCTAAACTATGACATTCTTCGAAACCTCACAAAACATACCTCAAAGCCCGTTATAAGGCTGATGCAGGCTTCATTCAGTCCACTCTTAGCGGACGAAATCTTCTCGATCACCGTACCCATAAGGGCGCGGTGTTCTTCAACGATGGAGGCGCTCTTTAGCGCCACCGATAAAGTATCCGACACCTCTGGTTGGACAGAAGTAGCCGGTGGAATAGGCGCACCCCATCCAGCCGAGGGGGCTGCCTTCCTGATTCTGGAGCCATATTGGTCTCCGAAATTGTGTCCGGTCGGGTGCCGAATTCAAGATAGCCGCCGCCGTCGACATCCATGGGAGCCTTTTCTCCCGTGTGTCCGGCCCTTGAAGCTTGACCTGGCACCGCCTTTATGGTCTTCTCCCCCCTCCTTGGCCTGGTTCCCTTTGGGACGTCGCCTCAGTGTCGTTTATATGTTTTGGGGAAAGGGCCTTCGGGAGTGTCCCGCTGTCCATAGCATCCGAACCCAGTGAACCCTCCGATGAGGATGGTTCAGTGCGGGACCTCGCCGGACTGCCAAAAAAAGTATGGATCTATGACTAAAACATTATGCCATAGTGAGTTCGGATGCGTAAACGTGTTCGGATTTTATATACTTACGAGTTCACCAGGGGCTGGGCCCTGGGATCCCACTCCGGGCTGCTATCGGCAGCGGCGGTGGACTCCTCCGAAAGGGGTTTTTTCCCCTTCTTAGGCGACTCGGCCTCCAAAGATGTGGAGGCCGTCCTTTTCTTTCCTCCCCCCACTGGGGATTGGTCTTACTCCTCTTCCTCGACCTCTTCGGGGGAAGAGTGGGCATCGGAGTCTTCGGGTATCGCGTCCGAAGTACCGCGGCGACGAGGGCCGCCCCTGGTCCTTTTGGCCTCCTTTTCGGCCTTCTTCTTCGGCGCCTTGTAAGGCGCCGGGATTAGCATCTTCGTCAGAAGTGGGCCAGCCGGTTCTTCTGGTAGGGGGGCCGGATAGTAGATCTGCCCTACCTTCTTCGTCCAGCCCTGGGAGAGTGGTGGAAAACACATCAAGCATTTCCCTCGGGTTATGCGCATAAAACGTGTGAATTGCCAACATACAATGACTTACCGGACTTGCGGGGCGGGACAGTTGGTACCCGCGGTCCTCGGTGGAGTCCGGCCACGATTTGCCGGACTTAAAAAGCACCTTCCAGATGTCCTTGTGTGAGGAGCCAAAGAGCTCTCGCAGGGTCGGGTGCTTGGCTGGGTCGAATTCCCATAGACTGCAAGACCTGCGTTGGCAGGGAATCCGACTAACTAACATCACCTGGACTACATCGACAAGTTTGATATTCTTGTCTTCCATACCATTGACGCGCGTCTGGAGCTCCGACAGTTCGTCGGACGAAGACCAGTTCAGGCCTTTCTCGGGCCAGGACGTAAGTCGCAGGGGAGAACCGGATCGGAATTCGGGAGCTATGGCCCATTTTGGGTCGCGCGGCTCAGTGACATAGAACCACCGCTGCTCCCATTCTTTAACAGAATCATTGAAAGTGCCTGATGGCCATGTGACGTTGGGCATCTTGCTCACCATGGCACCTCCGCACTCGGCGTGCTCGCTGCCCACTACCTTGGGCTTCACATTAAAAATCTTCAGCCATAAGCCGAAGTGTGGTGAGATGCGGAGAAAGGCCTCACACACAACGAAGAATGTCGAGATGTTGAGGAAGGAATTGGGGGATAGATCATGAAAATCGATCCCATAATAATACATGACGCCGCGAATGAATGGGTGGAGGGGAAACCCTAGCCCGCGGATAAAATGAGGGAGGAATACAACCCTCTCGTGGGGTTCCGGAGTAGGGACGATCTGTCCCGCCGCCGGGAGGCGGTGGTTGATTTTCTTGGCCAGATACCCGGCCTCCGTAAGCTTTTTGATATCCTTCTCCCGGACGGTATAGGCCATCCACTTGCCTCCTGCTCCGGATCCGGACATTTTTCGGAAAGCCTTTGTGGACAGAGAAGATGAACGCTTGGGCGCTGGAGTTCGAGCGAGGGGAATGGATAAGCAGAGGAAGAAGAAGGTGTGGGTGAAAAAGGGGAGTCCTTATCTCCTTATAAAGGCAGCGGGGATCCTGCGCCTCCCCACTTGCCCGGTAAACTCGCTTACTCCCCAAGCGCCGCGTTGATGGCGCGGTTGGGTTACCCACACCCGTATTGATGAGAATCTCGTGATAATGGGACACGATCTCTGCTTCGACAAGACGTGCCAATAAAACCACCTCGCGATATGTGCGGTAGCAGGTTGAGAAAAACGGTTCGAATAATGACCGGGCCGCGGCGTGATGTCACGCTATGAACAGTTGTCAGAAGATTAGATTTGTGGAATATTATACTCTCTACGGTGGTATGTGGAATCTGTTTTGCAAAGCCGGACACAATCCTTGTGTTCAAAATCTACTATGGAGTATTCGGAGAAGGAACCCGCCTTGCAATGCCGAAGACAATCTGCACGACGGACTCATCATCATTGAAGCCTGGTTCAGGGGCTACTGAGGGAGTCCTAGATTAGGGGGTCCTCGGACAGCCGGACTATATACTTTGGCCGGACAGTTTGACTATGAAGATACAACATTGAAGACTTCGTCCCGTGTCCGGGTGGGACTCTCCTTTGCGTGGAAGGCAAGCTTCGCGATTCGGATATGTAGATCTCCTTCTCTGTAACAGACTCTGTGTAACCCTAGCCCCCTCCGGTGTCTATATAAACCGAAGGGTTTAGTCCGTAGGACGAGAACAACAACCAGAATCATAGGCTAGCTTCTAGGGATTAGCCTCTATGATCTCGTGGTAGATCAACTCTTGTAATACTTCTATCATCAAGATCAATCAAGCAGGAAGTAGGGTATTACCTCCATCGAGAGGGCCCGAACCTGGGTAAACATTGTGTCCCCCGCCTCCTGTTACCATTAGCCTTAGACACACAGTTCGGGACCCCCTACCCGAGATCCGCCGGTTTTGACACCGACACCCCCCGCAACACTCACTATTCATCCAAAGGTAGCATCGATCGGCTTTAGTTAGCAGCAGTAGCAAAGGAATCGCTCGCGATCGGCGTCAGTTAACAGCCATCGATCGATCGCTTGGGTTCAGTAACGCGTTGTCCGGACCCTGTATCCAAGTCACATGGATCTAGCCGGTAACACCTCATATTACTTTGCGGCCTCACGCACGGTATTCCCATGGGTGTCGCCTTACCATGGCCCGGGACCGTTTGCGCCTTTTGGCTCACGTATATGATAGTGCCGCTAGCATCCATATGACAGAGAACCCGGGCCGACATGACTAGTCGTGAACCCAAAGTGGCACTAACTTGCGGGGATAGGCATAAATGAATCAACATCGAGCATGTCGGTCAGCAGGGTGCGAATCCGGGCTGTAGCACTGGGCTAACATGACTCCGGATGTTACCGCGTGACATTTCCCCGAAGGAACAGACAAAGGAACGAAGTGAATCACATGGCGGCCAGTCAAGTGTTCCGGAGCAGTAGTGCTGGGCTAGCAGGACTCCGGTAAACCGGGCTGTAGCGGACTACTAAGGCTCAGTGGAGACACCAGACTACATTTCCCCATAAGAGAGGCTGCCAAGGATAAACAACTAGATAGTCAGATCCCACACATACCAAGCATTTCAATCATACACACAATATGCTCGATATGTGCAAATACAACATGGCATCACAACAAGACTCTACAACTCAGAGTATTATTCATTAGGCTCCGAAGAGCCAGATATTACAAACATGGGTCTGATGACCCAACATTCAGAGCATACAAGTCAAAGCACATGCGGAAGCTTAACATGTCTGAGTATAGACATCTACAAATGAAAAAGGCTGAGAAGCCTGACTATCTACCAGATCCTGCCGAGGGCATACAATCGTAGCTGAGGTAACAAGCTAAACGTTGAAGTCGACGTGGAACTACTAGTGAGACCGAAGTCTCTCTACAAAAACATAAATTAAGCAAACGTGAGTACAAATGTACCGAGCAAGACTTACATCAGAACTAACTACATATGCATCGGTATCAACAAAGGGGGGTGGTGGAGTTTAACTGCAGCAAGCTAGCTTTGACTCGGTGGCTATCCTGAACTACGACTGCAAGTAACTCTTTTGAGGTGGCGCACACGAGTCCACATATTCACCAATCAATACACCACTATGGATCCGCTCTCGTCTCCCTACGAGATCGCCATCCATAGCACTCACGCTTATCTTGCGCATTTTAGAGTATCCACTTTCACTTGTTTATGAACTGTTATAGGCAACCCAAAAGTCCTTTACCGCGGACACGACTATTCGAATAGATTATGTTAACCTTGTAGGGGTGTACTTCTTCACACACGCTCTCACCACTTACCGCCGTTTACACGACATGTACTCGACAACCTTCAAGCGGAAGCCCAACGTGGGTGTCGGCCACAGCCTACCTAAACACCCAAGTCTCTAGTCCAGGTTTATTGCCTATTCAGGTTCCATCCGCAGGGAGTCCGCCCGAGGTTTCCACATACAGCCCCGAACGATGTGTACAGGGTTCTGCGACACCAACGGGCGCCCGGCATACCCGGCCACGTGCCTACCGCATCACAGCCCACCCCTCTGGTCAGCGCTTCCCACGGCCTCCAGCATACTACAAACACCAGAAACTAGTTGCAAGTCCTGGACAGAGGACAAGGGTGATTAAGAAGCCGAGAGGGTCCATTGGTTTGGGGCCCAATGCGTGGTAGTAACTGTTTCATGGATCACAAACACAGAACTCAGTTCCTGAGGACGGTTTCAATGAGACAACCAACCATGTACTCCTACATGGCCTCTCACCGCTACCTTTACCAAATCGTGTTCACACACTTAGCCCACACACAGTAGGACATGTTCACAATCTTCCAATTCATCCCCGATGAATCAGACCAGACTCAACTCTAAGCAGTAGCAGGCATGACAAACGAACATGAATGAGTAGGCACATCAGGGCTCAAACAAGTCCTACTCATGCTAGTGGGTTTCATCTATTTACTGTGGCAATGACAGGTCATGCAGAGGAAAAGGGGTTAACCTACCATAGCAAGTAACAGATGAATCGTTGTTGTCCTAATGCAATAAAAGAAAGTAGGAGTGAGAGAGTGGGATTGTATCGGAATGAACAAGTGGGTTATACTTGCCTGGCACTTCTGAAGATATTATAGCTCTTCATCGGTGTCATCGAACTCATCGTCGGAAGCACGTCTATCGAGAGGGAACAAATACCAGCAACAGATAAGGAAAACACAATCAATGCAATGCACAATATGATGCATGATCATGACATGTCAATATGATGTGTTTTGAACTAATGCAACTAAAACCAGAAGGGTTTGAGCTGATTTGAACCAAAGGTTCAAATTCAAATTCAAACTATGAATTTCCAAAGTGCATTTACAAGTTTTGATCTATACAGCAAGGTTAAGTTGTATTATCATGCATGAAACCAGTACCAATGGATAGATTAGATTTTTCTGATAATTTTTCATATATAAAACTTTGCATTTGGAGTTACAGATTAATTTCTATGATTTTTAGAAGTTTTGGGCATTTTCTGGAATTTCCTGAATATAAATAAATCCAGAAAATACTTTATTGCGTCAACATTGCGTCACTGTGACGTCAGCGGTCAACGCCATAGTCCAGGTCAAACCTGACCAGTGGGGCCAACTAGTCAGTGACTCAGGGCTGGTTAGTGTGACAGACAGGTGGACCTAGTCAACGCTGACTAGGTCAAAGTCAAAGCCAGCACGTGGGGCCATAGGGTTATCACTAATCTAAACAAAAAATTAGTCTAACCTAACCAGGCGCATGGGCCCACGTGGAAGTGGCTCAAGTGGGTGATTAACAGGGGGTTTAGGCCCTAATGACGCACCACCTCGGCTGTCGTCGGGGTTTGGCCGACGGCGACCAAAACAACGGCAGAGGTTCGCCGGACTTGAGCTACAGGCGGTGTGTCGGGACCCCGATTCTGAGTCACACCGATCTAGCCTGTAACACCTCATATCACTTTGCGGCCTCACGCACGGTACTCCCACGGGTGTCGCCTTACCATGGCCCGGGACCGTTTGCGCCTTTTGGCTCACGTATATGACAATGTCGCTAGCATCCATATGACAGAGAACCCGGGCCGACATGGCTAGTCGTGAACCCAAAGCGGCACTAACATATGGGGACAGGCATACATGAATCAACATCGAACGTGTCGGTCAGCAGCGTGTGAATCCGGGCTGTAGCACTAGGCTAACAGGACTCCGGGAACCCGGGCTGTAGCAGGCTAGGCAGGACTCCGGATGTCACCGCGTGACATTTCCCCGAAGGGACAGACACAGGAACGATATGAAACACATGCCGGCCAGTCAAGTGTCCAGAGCAGTAGTGCTGGGCTAGCAGGACTCCGGTGAACCGGGCTGTAGCGGACTACTATGGCTCAAGGAGGCACTAGACTACATTTCCCCATAAGAGAGGCTGCTAAGGATAGACAACTAGATTGTCGGACCCCACACATACCAAGCATTTCAATCATACACACAATATGCTCGATATGTGCAAATACAACATGGCATCACAACAAGACTCTACGGCTCAGAGTATTTATTCGTTAGGCTCCGAAGAGCCAGATATTACAAACATGGGTCTCATGACCCAACATTCAGAGCATACAAGTCAAAACACATGCGGAAGCCTAACATGTCTGAGTACAGACATCTACAAATGAAAAAGGCTGAGGATGCCTGACTATCTACCAGATCCTGCCGAGGGCACAAGATCGGAGCTGAGGTATCAAGCTAAACGTCGAAGTCCACACGGAAATACTAGCGAGACTGACGTCTCTCTGCAAAACATAAAATAAGCAAACGTGAGTACAAATGTACCCAGCAAGACTTACATCAGAACTAGCTACATATGCATCGGTATCAACAAAGAGGGTGGTGGAGTTTAACTGCAGCAAGCCAGCTTTGACTCGGTGGCTATCCTGAGCTACGACTGCAAGTAACTCTTTTGAGGTGGCGCACACGAGTCCACATATTCACCATATCAATACACCACTATGGATCCGCTCCCGTCTCCCTACGAGAACGCCATCCATAGCACTCACGCTTATCTTGCGCATTTTAGAGTATCCACTTTCACTTGTCTATGAACTGTTATAGGCAACCCAGAAGTCCTTTACCGCGGACACGGCTATTCGAATAGATGATGTTAACCCTGCAGGGGTGTACTTCGTCACACACGCTCTCGCCACTTACCACCATGTACACGTCGTGTACCTCGGCAACCTTCAAGCGGAAACCTGGCGAGGGAGTCGGCCACGACCTGACTAACCACACAAGTCTCTAGTCCAGGTTTATCGCCTATTCGGGTTCCATCCGCAAGGAGATCCGGCCGGGGTGTCGCTCACGGCCCCAAACGATGTGTGCAGGGTTCCCGAGCCCACCAACCGGGTGCCACTCGGTACACCAGGCCACGTGTGCCTAGTCTGTCCCAAGCCCACCTGTACCGGGTGCCACTTGGTAGACTACTAACACTACCTACAAACACCAGAAACTAGTTGCAACTCCTGGACAGAGATCAGGTTGATTAATAAGTCGAGAGAGCTTGGAGCGCCCGGAGCCCAATGTGTGGTAGTAACTGTTCATGGATCACAAACACAGAACTCAGTTCCTGAGGACGGTTTCAATGAGACAACCCACCATGTACTCCTACATGGCCTCTCACCGCTACCTTTACCAAATCGTGTTCACACACTTAGCTCTCACACAGTAGGACATGTTCACAACTTTCCAATTCATTCCCGATGAATCAGACCTGACACAACTCTAAGCAATAACAGGCATGACAAACAAGCATGAATGAGTAGGCACATTAGGGCTCAAACAACTCCTACTCATGCTAGTGGGTTTCATCTATTTACTGTGACAATGACAGGTCATGCAGAGGAAAGGGGTTCAACTACCGCAGCAAGTAGCAGATGAAACGTTGTTGTCCTAATGCAGTAAAAGAGAGTAGGAGCGAGAGAGTGGGATTGTATCGGAATGAGCAAGGGGGGTTTTGCTTGCCTGGCACTTCTGAAGATAGCATTGAGTCTTCATTAGTGTCGGCGATCACAACGTCGGAACATCGTCTACCGAGAGGGGACAGATACCGGCAACAGAGAAGAAATACAATCAATGCAATGCACAATATGATGCATGATCATGGCATGGCAATATGCTGTGGTTTGGGCTAATGCAACTAGCAGCAAGTTAAATGGAGTTGGCTTGAATCAAGATTCAAATTCAAACTCCATATGTGATTTCTTAAATGCCATTTAATTGAATTGTCCTAAACAGTAGTTATAAGTTGTTCTAACATGCATGGAAATGGTACAGATGAATAGATTGGATTTTTCTGATCATTTTTCATATATAAATCATTTCATTTGGAGCTACGGTTGAATTTCTGTGAATTTTAGAAGTTTATACTATTTTCTGGAATTTCCTGAATTATATTAAATCCAGAAAAGGATTAATTGCGTCAGCACTGCGTCATGCCTGTGTCAGCAGTCAACTGGGTTGACCCAGGTCAAACCTGACGTGTGGGGGCCACACGTCAGCGACACAGGGCTAATCCCGGTCAAACCCAGCGCTGACTGAGGTTTGACCAGGCCTGGGGCCCACTGTCAGTGGTTGTGGGCAGTTTAAGGAGCAGGGTTAGCGCCTAATGACGGTGCCACGTCATCGGTCGCCGGAGCCTTGCCGGCGGCGACCAAAACGACGGCGGCTCGGCTCGGATTTGAGCTACGGGTGGTGGTTTGGTGAGCTAAGGGCACCGGGGAGTACCTCTTGCTCGTCCGCATCCAAAGGACCGGACGGGAGGCAGCGGGGTGGCCGGGAGCAGCGCCGGCGGCGAGCAAGGCGGCGGCCGGAGTTCGGGTCTCGGCGGTTTCAGTGTTGCGAAGCACGGCAGGGGCAGCTGGAGGGGGGTTTGGGCTTCTGGCGTTGCGCTGAGCACGACTATGTGCTCGGTTATAGCTCTATGTGACAGTAGCCACGGCGGCGTCATGGCCGGCGGAGCCGGGCTTCGGGCACTTGTGGAACGATGGCTAGAGGATGGGAACGGAGGGGGCGAGCAAAGAGGAGAGATGAGGAGCTCACAGGGAGGCGGCGCAGAAGTCAGTGGCCTCGGGGACGGACGGAAACCGACGAATCGACGGAGACGATCTCCGGGCGCCGGCGGTGAAGACGAGGACGTTGGCGACGAAGCACAGTCCTCCGGCTCGTTTCCTTCGGCTTGGGGATGTGGTGCCCGATTGCGGAGCTGCTGGGCACGATCACGGAACAAGGGGTGGCCGATGGTCATGGCTACGGCGAGCGGCGCTCTCAGGTGTGTTCGGTGACGAGAGGAAGGGAGAGCAGAGGAGGAGGAGGGGTCCAGAGAGAGTGAGAGGGTCCGGGGTGTGCGTGGCGTCGCGGGAGGCGCCCAGGGCAACGAGGGGGCAGCCAGGCAGGGTGGAGGTGGCGCGCGCGTGCGGCGAGCACACGCCCTCCTACCTACTGGCAGGAGGTTGAAGACGGTGGCGGCTGCGGTGGGCTGGGCCGCACAGTGCTGGACCAGCACAGGAGCTGGGCCGGCTCTGGTGGGCTGCACAGGTAAGCACTTCTCTCTCTCTCTCTCATTTGTTTCTGTTTTCTATTTCTGTTATTTTGTTCCGGGCTTTATTAAAAATGCCAGGGCATTTCCAAAAATCATGAAACTAATCAGGGCTACTGTTTAGAATACATCCAACAGTAAACATTTTAGTTTATGATTATTTGAGCATTTAAAATATTTAATAGCATTTAAATGCCCAAATGCAAATAGAGTATGATTTAATCCAGAGCCCAAATATGTCATGGAAAAATGTGCATCACCTCTAGTTACTGTTTCCAGCATTTTCCAAGAGTGATGAACATTTTTTTTAAAGCCATTTGGATTTACTAGAAATATTTTGGTTGAACCTAGTGAATCCCTTTAATGCTAGGGTTTAGGCAATCCCCATTTCAAGTTTCTTTCAAAGCTTAAACATGATGCACACATGAAGTTAGCCTAGTGCAATGTCAGAAGCTAGGGATGTGACAACTCACCCCCACTAAACAAAAATCTCGTCCCGAGATTCAAGCGTAGGGTAAGATGAAAGGGGAACGCAAACTAACATAATCTTCACGATCCAATTGTTCTTCTCGAAGATGTTGATTCATTGCATCATTTTGATCTTGACATCTTTTCTTTCGAGAGCTTCATCCAACTATGATGACGGAAGAGAGGGAAACTCTACAGGATTGATCTTCTCGAAGATCGAGCTATGCAAGATCAACTTGCGGAATGAGATGTTGAAACATCTCGAGTTGAGACACAAAACACATCGAGAGGGATGGAAGAACAAACGATGAGGTTTGGTTTGGTGGGCAACAATCCCACGCTTAGATAATATGGTGCATGGGTTCCAAAGCAGCGAGGAGTTAGTTGCCATGACTCCATAACGGGGCACCTTAGGAAAGGTGACTCGTAGAATTCCTCCCTTAAGTGGCAAAAAGAATTACTTTTGATACAAAGATCATTGAAACTCTTTATACCAGCGTAAGGCAATCTACAAATAATCGTTTGAAAGAATTCAAAAAAATGGCACACTCAATTTGGAAAGGAAACTATGGTTATAGAACAACTCGGCAAATGGAAGGCACATTCCAGTTGATACCAAGGACATAACCTAGTGACTGAGCGTGCTTTCAAGAACTTGAGCATTTCCATATTCATCAAGGTTTTACCAACATCCGTGCCGAGGATCCTGGCAACACATCATACTATCATGATGAACGGTGATGGAGGATGCAGGTGCAGAGGAGGACAACACTTTCTCAGATTTGACCTTAGCGAGGCCAAGGGAACGAAACCTGGATGATCGACCGAGAGACATTTAGCACTCCGCTTCTAATGTTCTCCTTGATGTTCTAGCTACCATTGTCATGCTTAAAAGCTCAACATGGCCATCAAGTAGTGGTCGGACTTCGGAATGCAAAGAATCCATAAGGAACAACTAGGGAGCAACTCCTACGAAATCCTTATGGGGAGGTGGCCAACTTTCTCAATCAAGATACTACAATAATAGATCTTTCGGCTGGGTGTGTTGGCCACGACATCCACTTACCGGTAACAGAGAGACCATTAGTATAGTTCTTGGGAAACGTTCAACCATCACATCTGCCTGAGATTCAGATCTGGTTGGTGTCGGGATATTCCAGACTCATCAGGTCTAGAAAGAAAAATGAAAGTTTGCAACACAAATCGACGAGATGACGTTGCGAGATTCTCAGGGGATGAACTACGATAGCAAGCTCCAAATCATGAGTTGGTTCTGCTAAACACATGTGAACACGCTGTCCTAGACAAGCATGACCACATAGTAGTCTTATGATAAAACACTACCGAGTTCAGGTGGGGAACCATCATCGAGGATATTGGAGTCTTGTGCATGATCTAGAATTAGCACAACGACTCCTTTTCCTTGAACAAATCAATCAGTGGCTTGGTGTGCTAGGAACACATATGGAATGGAGGTAATTAATCTACAAAACCATAGAATACATTCGCACATGCATAATTGACTTGGGATGGTACCAGAGGAAACAAAAACAAGCTTTCTCGAATCCACGGCGGCAACTTAAATCAAATGCACATGAATTAGAGGAAGTCACTACTTTCATCCAAACATATACTTCATGAGCTAGCACGAAGAAAATGCTTTCAAAAGTTTCCAACACTAGCTGGATGTTCAACACGAATCATGGAGGAGACAAAATGCTGTTTGATGGGCTCAATAGCAACTCATCAGAATTTCCATATCACTGGACTCCCACCATCATGTGAACACGGTGATAGCATTGGTCAGATCCGAAAGATATAATGGTGTATGCTCGAGGATCAACCACGAGTAAGACAACATTACGAACATCGTTGGTTCTGATTTGATTTGACAATAGCCCATACTCAAATCAAAGATTGGTAAGATAGTAGATCCAACAACTGGACACGAGGACCAATCGATGGAGATATCATCTTTCTTCAACACACACACACACAACAATATATCCCTTAGGGATGAGCGTGGTCGGACAAGCTTTTATCTTCCAACTCTCCAAGTTGTTGTTAAGCTTAACCAACTAGCTCAGGGGTATCCAACACAGATTCTTGGAGAAGGGGTGGTTTACAGGAAACCAACTTGATCACGAGCTCAACATAACAGTCAGGAAACAACCTGGTGATACTTCCGAGAAGATAATCAGAAAATCACAAACCACCGATATGTTACTAAGCTCGAGAACAATCTTGCTTTTCAGGGCAAGACGATGTGATCAAAAAGGGCGAGGAATTGATACAATCCTAACTCGTTGACCGAAGAGTGCACCAGGAAACTGGACTAGGTAACACGATCAATCTCGGGATGATGATTGAACAACCTACACGCTAAGAATGAGGGTATTGCCATTGACTACCAAGCAACGAGTTGCTCAGAGTATTGATTTCACACATCACGGTTCACTTGTCGGTGTTCCGGTTGTGACAACACGGGACCGAGGAATGAATAATGATGGCGAGAGGTATCACTGCGTCAAGAATTCATAAGAGGTGGTGCAATTCTCATGACACTCTTGACATAAAGATGGTAATACTCCAAGGTAGAACAGAATCAAAAGCTGGTTTGGCGTTTTGATCTGCGGAATACAACTACTTTGACCCAATCCCAGAGATGGACGAGGTACTGGAGTTTGTTTCTCCTAGTCATTCTGAAATAGAACGGCTTGACGGACCACAAGAATAATAAGCATCGATAACACGGATGCACAATTACTCCTGACTATCAATTGATAGACAGAGGTCAGAATACAACTAAAGAGAGACAACTCAAAGGAACATATGGTTTTCTGAGTTGCGGATGCATAAATTTAGTATGTCAAACAAGTTCAACATATTTCTTCCAGATAATCCATGCGGAAAGGTAGGACTGGCAGATTCACAATATGGATGGAGTACTCCTCAAGAGCACCCTGGTTGTGATCTTTTGGTTCAAAAGAACTTCTGCCATGATGGTTCATGGTATTGGAAGAATGAGATACCACGGACCTCGAAGACTATCACAAAGGTTACTAATATCCTAAAGGAACTAGCAACACTATCAACACGAGGTAAGTAGAGTGAATCTTGGGTTCAAGAACCCAGAAATAGAATACCTACTACTAAATTGCATCACGGGATGCTTTCGAGAATAATGGCCAGAACCATCACACTGGGGATGCAAGCATTGCTAGATCGCTAAGTGGTCCTCTAAGACACCTAGGGTCATAATAATAACTCCAACATATATGTCAAGGCAACAGAATACCTCAACTCAACGATTAGTGTGGTTAATCTGGCCCAAAGGAACATCGGGAACGGATGGAAAGGATTTTGCAAATGCATCAGATTGTTTAGAAGCCTGGGATGACTCGGACAGCATAACGGCTGTAAATGCTCAAAAAGAATTGAGACATCCTGCAACATGGTGGCATAACCACCCAGAATCACAATATCAAGGTTCCGAGATCAACTGTCAACACATGGAAGTGGTAGAAACTGAACTGAGGCTTCAGACCAACAATCCTACGAGTCTACGGATTAGTAACACGTGATCCTGATAGAAAGATGAGAAGCCTAGTTCTTAATCACCGTAGAAGAGAAGAGGTTGACTCAGATTAGAGGGCATAAGGTAAAGAAGTAAAAAGAGCCTTACGTTCCCTTCCACAATCAATTCCCCTATATAACTAAAGCATTTCTAGACTCAACTTCGACCAGATTGGCTTGGTAATCCTACAAGCAGCCAGGCTCTGATACCAACGCTGTCGGGACCCCGATTCTGAGTCACACCGATCTAGCCTGTAACACCTCATATCACTTTGCGGCCTCACGCACGGTACTCCCACGGGTGTCGCCTTACCATGGCCCGGGACCGTTTGCGCCTTTTGGCTCACGTATATGACAATGTCGCTAGCATCCATATGACAGAGAACCCGGGCCGACATGGCTAGTCGTGAACCCAAAGCGGCACTAACATATGGGGACAGGCATACATGAATCAACATCGAACGTGTCGGTCAGCAGCGTGTGAATCCGGGCTGTAGCACTAGGCTAACAGGACTCCGGGAACCTGGGCTGTAGCAGGCTAGGCAGGACTCCGGATGTCACCGCGTGACATTTCCCCGAAGGGACAGACACAGGAACGATATGAAACACATGCCGGCCAGTCAAGTGTCCAGAGCAGTAGTGCTGGGCTAGCAGGACTCCGGTGAACCGGGCTGTAGCGGACTACTATGGCTCAAGGAGGCACTAGACTACATTTCCCCATAAGAGAGGCTGCTAAGGATAGACAACTAGATTGTCGGATCCCACACATACCAAGCATTTCAATCATACACACAATATGCTCGATATGTGCAAATACAACATGGCATCACAACAAGACTCTACGACTCAGAGTATTTATTCGTTAGGCTCCGAAGAGCCAGATATTACAAACATGGGTCTCATGACCCAACATTCAGAGCATACAAGTCAAAACACATGCGGAAGCCTAACATGTCTGAGTACAGACATCTACAAATGAAAAAGGCTGAGGATGCCTGACTATCTACCAGATCCTGCCGAGGGCACAAGATCGTAGCTGAGGTATCAAGCTAAACGTCGAAGTCCACACGGAAATACTAGCGAGACTGACGTCTCTCTGCAAAACATAAAATAAGCAAACGTGAGTACAAATGTACCCAGCAAGACTTACATCAGAACTAGCTACATATGCATCGGTATCAACAAAGAGGGTGGTGGAGTTTAACTGCAGCAAGCCAGCTTTGACTCGGTGGCTATCCTGAGCTACGACTGCAAGTAACTCTTTTGAGGTGGCGCACACGAGTCCACATATTCACCATATCAATACACCACTATGGATCCGCTCCCGTCTCCCTACGAGAACGCCATCCATAGCACTCACGCTTATCTTGCGCATTTTAGAGTATCCACTTTCACTTGTCTATGAACTGTTATAGGCAACCCAGAAGTCCTTTACCGCGGACACGGCTATTCGAATAGATGATGTTAACCCTGCAGGGGTGTACTTCGTCACACACGCTCTCGCCACTTACCACCATGTACACGTCGTGTACCTCGGCAACCTTCAAGCGGAAGCCTGGCGAGGGAGTCGGCCACGACCTGACTAACCACACAAGTCTCTAGTCCAGGTTTATCGCCTATTCGGGTTCCATCCGCAAGGAGATCCGGCCGGGGTGTCGCTCACGGCCCCAAACGATGTGTGCAGGGTTCCCGAGCCCACCATCCGGGTGCCACTCGGTACACCAGGCCACGTGTGCCTAGTCTGTCCCAAGCCCACCTGTACCGGGTGCCACTTGGTAGACTACTAACACTACCTACAAACACCAGAAACTAGTTGCAACTCCTGGACAGAGATCAGGTTGATTAATAAGTCGAGAGAGCTTGGAGCGCCCGGAGCCCAATGTGTGGTAGTAACTGTTCATGGATCACAAACACAGAACTCAGTTCCTGAGGAAGGTTTCAATGAGACAACCAACCATGTACTCCTACATGGCCTCTCACCGCTACCTTTACCAAATCGTGTTCACACACTTAGCTCTCACACAGTAGGACATGTTCACAACTTTCCAATTCATTCCTGATGAATCAGACCTGACACAACTCTAAGCAATAGCAGGCATGACAAACAAGCATGAATGAGTAGGCACATTAGGGCTCAAACAACTCCTACTCATGCTAGTGGGTTTCATCTATTTACTGTGACAATGACAGGTCATGCAGAGGAAAGGGGTTCAACTACCGCAGCAAGTAGCAGATGAAACGTTGTTGTCCTAATGCAGTAAAAGAGAGCAGGAGCGAGAGAGTGGGATTGTATCGGAATGAGCAAGGGGGGTTTTGCTTGCCTGGCACTTCTGAAGATAGCATTGAGTCTTCATTAGTGTCGGCGATCACAACGTCGGAACATCGTCTACCGAGAGGGGACAGATACCGGCAACAGAGAAGAAATACAATCAATGCAATGCACAATATGATGCATGATCATGGCATGGCAATATGCTGTGGTTTGGGCTAATGCAACTAGCAGCAAGTTAAATGGAGTTGGCTTGAATCAAGATTCAAATTCAAACTCCATATGTGATTTCTTAAATGCCATTTAATTGAATTGTCCTAAACAGTAGTCATAAGTTGTTCTAACATGCATGGAAATGGTACAGATGAATAGATTGGATTTTTCTGATCATTTGTCATATATAAATCATTTCATTTGGAGCTACGGTTGAATTTCTGTGAATTTTAGAAGTTTATACTATTTTCTGGAATTTCCTGAATTATATTAAATCCAGAAAAGGATTAATTGCGTCAGCACTGCGTCATGCCTGTGTCAGCAGTCAACTGGGTTGACCCAGGTCAAACCTGACGTGTGGGGGCCACACGTCAGCGACACAGGGCTAATCCCGGTCAAACCCAGCGCTGACTGAGGTTTGACCAGGCCTGGGGCCCACTGTCAGTGGTTGTGGGCAGTTTAAGGAGCAGGGTTAGCGCCTAATGACGGTGCCACGTCATCGGTCGCCGGAGCCTTGCCGGCGGCGACCAAAACGACGGCGGCTCGGCTCGGATTTGAGCTACGGGTGGTGGTTTGGTGAGCTAAGGGCACCGGGGAGTACCTCTTGCTCGTCCGCATCCAAAGGACCGGACGGGAGGCAGCGGGGTGGCCGGGAGCAGCGCCGGCGGCGAGCAAGGCGGCGGCCGGAGTTCGGGTCTCGGCGGTTTCAGTGTTGCGAAGCACGGCAGGGGCAGCTGGAGGGGGGTTTGGGCTTCTGGCGTTGCGCTGAGCACGACTATGTGCTCGGTTACAGCTCTATGTGACAGTAGCCACGGCGGCGTCATGGCCGGCGGAGCCGGGCTTCGGGCACTTGTGGAACGATGGCTAGAGGATGGGAACGGAGGGGGCGAGCAAAGAGGAGAGATGAGGAGCTCACAGGGAGGCGGCGCAGAAGTCAGTGGCCTCGGGGACGGACGGAAACCGACGAATCGACGGAGACGATCTCCGGGCGCCGGCGGTGAAGACGAGGACGTTGGCGACGAAGCACAGTCCTCCGGCTCGTTTCCTTCGGCTTGGGGATGTGGTGCCCGATTGCGGAGCTGCTGGGCACGATCACGGAACAAGGGGTGGCCGGTGGTCATGGCTACGGCGAGCGGCGCTCTCAGGTGTGTTCGGTGACGAGAGGAAGGGAGAGCAGAGGAGGAGGAGGGGTCCAGAGAGAGTGAGAGGGTCCGGGGTGTGCGTGGCGTCGCGGGAGGCGCCCAGGGCAACGAGGGGGCAGCCAGGCAGGGTGGAGGTGGCGCGCGCGTGCGGCGAGCACGCGCCCTCCTGCCTACTGGCAGGAGGTTGAAGACGGTGGCGGCTGCGGTGGGCTGGGCCGCACAGTGCTGGACCAGCACAGGAGCTGGGCCGGCTCTGGTGGGCTGCACAGGTAAGCACTTCTCTCTCTCTCTCTCTCATTTGTTTCTGTTTTCTATTTCTGTTATTTTGTTCCGGGCTTTATTAAAAATGCCAGGGCATTTCCAAAAATCATGAAACTAATCAGGGCTACTGTTTAGAATACATCCAACAGTAAACATTTTAGTTTATGATTATTTGAGCATTTAAAATATTTAATAGCATTTAAATGCCCAAATGCAAATAGAGTATGATTTAATCCAGAGCCCAAATATGTCATGGAAAAATGTGCATCACCTCTGGTTACTGTTTCCAGCATTTTCCAAGAGTGATGAACATTTTTTTTAAAGCCATTTGGATTTACTAGAAATATTTTGGTTGAACCTAGTGAATCCCTTTAATGCTAGGGTTTAGGCAATCCCCATTTCAAGTTTCTTTCAAAGCTTAAACATGATGCACACATGAAGTTAGCCTAGTGCAATGTCAGAAGCTAGGGATGTGACATGGTGGCTGGACAACGGAACGTAGCCCGTGCTCTCCCGCATCCAGAGTAGCAGGTGGGCAGCTGCGGGGCGTCGGAGCTCGCCGGAACAGAGCTCGCGGCGGCGGCCGGAGCTCGGGTGAGCTCGGGCGGTGGCTGTAGGGCACGCGGGGAGGATCTGGTGGTGGATACGGGCTCATGGAGAGGCGAGGAGAACGATGACGCGTGCGGGAGCGGCTGGTTCGGGCTCTGGCCAGGGCGGCGCCATGGCCGGCGGCACGGAGCTCTCGGCTGCGGTGGTTGTCATGGCTAGTGCGAGCAAAATTGCGCGGGAGAGAGGGGAATCGAAGAGGAGCTCACGGTGGGGTCGACGGCAGTCTCAACGGGCTCGGGGATGACCTCTAGCGCACGTATCGACGACGACCTCTGGCGGCCAGATGCAGCGGTGACGAGCTCGAGGGAGACGGATCCAGGCACCCGAGCTCGTGTTCTTCGGCTTGGAGCTTCACGGCGTTGACGGGGGAGCTAGAGGAAATGGCAACGGGGCAAGGGGACGGCGGTGGGCGCGGTGGCAGTGAGCGGCGGCAACGGACGCGTTCGGGTCCGAGGTGCGAAGCAAGGGAGAGGCGGGGAACGGGGACAAGAGCGAGAAGGTGGGGCTTGGGGACGTGCGTGGCGTCGTCCAGACACGTCGAGGCAGCGGCGGGAAGCAGGACGTGGCACGACGCGTGGTCGCGCGCGTCGAACACGCGCCTCTCTTCCTTCTGGCAAGAGGAGGGAGATGACTGGCAGAGCTGGTGGGCTGGGCCACCAGCTGGGCCGCCAGGTGGGCTGCTGCTACAGGTAAGAGGTCAGGTTAGTTTCTTTCCCCCTCTTTTCTAATTCTGTTTATGTTTTCTATTTATTCTGTAACTTTAGGGCTTTATTAAAAATACCAAAACAATCTCAAAATTCATGAAACTGCTCAAGGCTACTGTTTGGAATATTTCCAACAGTAAAGATTTTAGTTCATAAATATTTGGACATTTAAAATATTATATAGCATTTAAATGCCCAAATGCAAATAGCATATGA
Organism: Triticum aestivum; assembly: GCF_018294505.1. Classification (NCBI taxonomy): domain Eukaryota; kingdom Viridiplantae; phylum Streptophyta; class Magnoliopsida; order Poales; family Poaceae; genus Triticum; species Triticum aestivum. The sequence continues at coordinate 395,629,007 of NC_057808.1, forward strand.
TTTAATTCAGTGACCCAATGCTGTCCTAGAAAAATGTGAACCATTTTTGTCAGAGGATCTAGACCAAGGCAAGGATGATGAATATTTTTTAAGGGCAATTCAGGTTCATTGAAAAGATTTGATTTTGAACCTATTTGAATTGATTTAGTGCTAGGGTTTGAACATCCCCATTTCAAGTTTCTGAGGGAAGGTAAACATGATGCATGGAGATTATGCAATGACAGGCAAGACTAAGCTAGGGCTGTGACAACTCACCCCCACTAAACAAGAATCCCGTCCGGAGATTCAAGACGTGAGGTAAGAGGACAAAGGGGATACAAAGCTAACACGATCTTCATGATCTAACTGCCCTTCATAGGAATGTTGGTTCCTTGCTTCATGTTGATATTGATATCCTTGCTCTCAAGATCTTCATTCTACTCGATGACGATGAAATGAGATTCTACAGGAAACAATCTCCTCGAAGATCAAGCAACTCATAATCAACTCACGGGATGAGACACATAACACACATCAGGGGTGATGGAAAAGTAGATGACGAGGGTTCACTAGGTAGATGGCAATTCCACACTTAGGAGGGTAGTGAATGGTTGTCAACGTAGCGAGGAGTTGAGTTGCCATAACACCAAAACGAGACATCTTGGAGGAGGGTGACCCGTAGAATCATCCCTTAAGTGGCAAAAAGAATTACTTTTGATTCAGAGAACATTGAAGTTCTCTAAACCAACCTGAGGCAATTCACCAATAAACGTTTGGCGGCTACGAAAGGATGGCATAACCGGACTAGAATGGATGATGTGATCTACCTTGTTGAAGGCAACGCAACGAATGATTTTTGCTTATCATCGGAAATGGATGGGACCCATGGTAGGACCACTTTTGAAGGTGATCCTGACCAGAAATTACCGAAGAGGGCAGTCCATGGTTGAATGGCACAATGGCGGTGCAAGCTAGGAACAAAATGCTAATGCTGGGAATGATTCTAGTAACTGGGAGAAACTCAACAGTAGAGAGTGATTCCACTGTTAGAAAGGTTATGGCATAATCGAAGAAACTGAGAGCGGATCCCAATTAATGCCGACGATAAATCCTAGTGCTTGTGCGTGCTCTGAAGAACTTGAGCATTTCCATATTCATCAAGGTTTTACCAATACCCGTGTCAAGGATCCTGGCAACACATCATACTAACATGATGAATAGTGATGGACGATGCAGATGCAAAGGGAGATAACACCTTCTCAGATTTCTCCTTAGCGAGGCCAAGGAAACAAAATCTGATGATCGACCGAGAGACATTTAGCACTCTGCTTCTAATGTTCTCCTTGATGTACTAGCGTATCCCATTCATAGATATGGTTTGATATCTAGAACATCAAGTAAAGGTCGGACTTCGGGAACACAAAATCCATAAGGGACATCTAGGGAGTAAATCCTACGAAATCCTTATGGGGAGGTGGCCAACTTCCTCAATCAAGATACTACAATAATAGGCCTTCCGGCTGGGTGTGTTGGCCACGACATCCACTTTCCGGGTTACAGAGAGACCAATATTATAGTTCTTGGGCATCATATCTGCCTGAAATTCAGATCTGGTTAGTGTCAGAATATTCCAGACTCATCAAGTCTAGAAAGGAAAATGAAAGTTTGCAACACAAATCGACGAGATGATGTTGCGAGATTCTCGGGGGATGAACTACGATAGTAAGCCCCAAAACATGAGCTGGTTCTGCTACACACATGTGAACACGCTGTCCCAGACAAGCGTGATCACGTGGTAGTCTTATAATAAAACACTACCGAGTTCTGGTTGGGAACTATCAGCGAGGATATTGGAATCTTGTGCATGAACTAGTATTAGCACAACAAACTCCCTTTTCCTTGAACAAATCAATCAGTGGCTTGAGGTGTTAGGAATTACACATGGAGTGGAGGTAGTGAGCCTATCAAACCATGGAATACTTTGCACATGCATGACTGACTTGGGATGATTCCAAAGGAAGCAAAACTAACTTTCCCGAATTCATGGTGGCAACTTACATCAGATGCACATGAACTAGAGAAAATCACTGCTTACACCAAACATATACTTCATGAACGGGACATGAAAATAATGCTTACAAAAGTTTCCAACGCTAGCTTGATGTTCAACAGGAATCATGGAGGAGACAAGATGCTCCTGATGGACTCAATAGCAACTCATCAAAATTTTCATATCACTGGACTTCCACCATCATGTGAACATGGGGATAGCATTGGTCAGACCAAAAAATATATAATGATGTATGCTCGAGGGATCAACCATGAGTATGACAACATTACGAACATCGTTGGTTCTGATTTGATTTGATAATAGCCCATACTCCAATCAAAGTTTGGTTAAGATGATAGGTCCATTAATTGATCACGAGGACCAATCGATGAAGAAATCATCTTTCTACAACAAACACACGACACAAGATATCCCTTTGGAATTGAACTAAGTTTAGACAAGCTTTTATCTTCCAACTCTCCAAGTTGTTGTTTAGCTTGACCAACTAGCTCAGGGGTATCCCACATAGATTCTTGGAGAAGGGGTGGTTTACAAGAAACCAACTTGATCACGAACTCAACATAGAGGTCAGGTGACAACCTGGTAATACTTCCGAGAAGATATCCGGAAAATCACAAACCACCGATATGTTATTAAGCTCGAGAACAATCTTGCTTTTCAGGGCAAGACGATGTGTTCAGGAGACTGATGGATTACACAATCCTAACTCATTGATCAAAGTTTGCACCCGAAATATGGACTAGGAAGCACGATCCATCTTAGAATGATAATTCAATATCCAACATGCTAAGAGTGAGTTTATTGTCCATTAACTACCAAGCAACGGGGTTGCTAGGAGTATTGATTTCACACATCATAGTTCACTTGTCGGCATTCCGATTGCAACAACACGGGACTAAGAAAAGAATGATGGTGGCGAGGAGTATCACTGCGTCAAGAATTCATAAGAGGTCGTGCAATTCCTACGATATCCTCGACATAAAGGGGGTAATACTCGAAGGTAGAACAGAACAAAAGCTGGTTTGGCATTTTGATTTGCGGAATACAACTACTTTGACCCTATCCTATATATGGATGAGGTACTGGAGTTTGTTTCTCCTAGTCATTCTGGAATAGAATGGCTTGACGGACCGCAAGGATAATAGGCATTGATAACATGAATGCACAACTAGTCATGACTATCAATTGATAGATAGAGGTCAGAATACAACTAAAGAGAACAACTTAAGGAACATATATCTTTCTGAGTTGTGGATGCATAGATTAGTATGTCGAGCAAAGCTCAACATTTCTTCCGGATAACCCATGCAGAAAGATAGAACTGGCAGAATCACAATGTAGACTGGAGGACCCATTAAGAGCACTCTGGTTGTGATCTTTTGGTTCAGAAGAACTTCTTCTATAAGCAGTTCATGGTATTTGGAAGAAGGAAATACCACGGACCTCGAGGATTATCGCAAAGGTTACTAATATCCTAAAGGTACGAGCAACACTATCAACACGAGGTAAGTAGAGTGAATCTTGGGTCAAATACCCAGGAGTAGAATACCTACTACTAAATGGCATCACGGGATGCTTTCGAGAATAATGGCCAGAATCATCACACCGAGATACAAAGCATTGCTAGATTACTGAGTGGTTCTCTAGGATGCCTAGGGTCAAAATAATAACTCCAACATATACGTCGAGGTAATAGAATACCTCAACTCGACGATTAGTGTGATGAACCTGGCCCAAATGGACATCAGGAACATGGAGGAATGATTGCAGGTGCATCAGACTATCTAGAAACCTGGGATGACTCGGACAGCATAACGGCTGTAAATGCTCACAAAGTTTAGAGACATCCTACAAATTGGTGGCATAACCACTTAACATCACAAAATCAAGGTTCTGAGACCAGCTATGAACATACGGAAGTAGTAGGAACTGAACTGAGGCTTAAATCGGTCAATCCTATAAGTCAACGGATTAGTAACACGTGATCTTGATAGATAGACGAGAAGCCTAGTTCTTAATCCCCGTAGAAGAGAAGAGGGTGACTCAGATCAGAAGGGCGTAAAGTAAAGGAGTAAAAAGAGCCTTACGTTCCCTCCCACAATCAATTCCCCTACATATAACTAAAGCATTTCTAGACTCAACTTCGACCAGTTTGGCTTGGTAATCCTACAGGCAGTCAGGCTCTGATACCAAAGCTGTCAGGACCCCGATTCCAAGTCACATTGATCTAGCCGGTAACACCTCATATCCCTTTGCGGCCTCACGCACAGTATTCCCTCCGGTGTCGCCTTACCATGGCCCGGGACCGTTTGCGCCTTTTGGCTCGCGTATATGATAGTGTCGCTAGCATCCATATGACAGAGAACCCGGGCCGACATGACTAGTCGTGAACCCAAAGTGGCACTAACTTGCGGGGATAGGCATAAATGAATCAACATCGAGCATGTCGGTCAGCAGCGTGCGAATCCGGGCTGTAGCACTGGGCTAACATGACTCCGGATGTCACCGCGTGACATTTCCCCGAAGGAACAGACAAAGGAACGAAGTGAATCACATGCCGGCCAGTCAAGTGTTCCGGAGCAGTAGTGCTGGGCTAGCAGGACTCTGGTAAACCGGGCTGTAGCGGACTACTAAGGCTCAGTGGAGACACCAGACTACATTTCCCCATAAGAGAGGCTCCCAAGGATAAACAACTAGATAGTCGGATCCCACACATACCAATCATTTCAATCATACACACAATATGCTCGATATGGGCAAATACAACATGGCATCACAACAAGACTCTACGACTCAGAGTATTATTCATTAGTCTCTGAAGAGCCAGATATTACAAACATGGGACTGATGACCCAACATTCAGAGCATACAAGTCAAAGCACATGCGGAAGCTTAACATGTCTGAGAACAGACATCTACAAATGAAAAAGGCTGAGAAGCCTGACTATCTACCAGATACTGCCGAGGGCACAAGATCGTAGCTGAGGTAACAAGCTAAACGTCGAAGTCCACGCGGAACTACTAGCGAGACAGAAGTCTCTCTGCGAAAACATAAATTAAGAAAACGTGAGTACAAATGTACCCAGCAAGACTTACATCAGAACTAACTACATATGCATCGGTATCAACAAAGGGGGGTGGTGGAGTTTAACTGCAGCAAGCCAGCTTGACTCGGTGGCTATCCTTAACTATGACTGCAAGTAACTCTTTTGAGGTGGCGCACACGAGTCCACATATTCACCAATCAATACACCACTATGGATCCGCTCCCGTCTCCCTACGAGATCGCCATCCATAGCACTCACGCTTATCTTGCGCATTTTAGAGTAATCACTTTCACTTGTCTCTGAACTGTTATAGGCAACCCAGAAGTCCTTTATCGCGGACACGGCTATTCGAATAGATGATGTTAATCCTGCAGGGGTGTACTTCTTCACACACGCTCTCACCACTTACCGCCGTTTACACGACATGTACTCGACAACCTTCAAGCGGAAGCCCAACGTGGGTGTCGGCCACAGCCTACCTAAACACTGAAGTCTCTAGTCCAGGTTTATCGCCTATTCAAGTTCCATCCGCAGGGAGTCTGGCCGAGGTTTCCACATACGGCCCCGAACGATGTGTACAGGGTTCCGCGACACCAAACGGGCGCCCGGCATACCCGGCCACGTGCCTACCGCATCACAGCCCACCCCTCGGGTCAGCGCTGCCCACGGCCTCCAGCATACTACAAACACCAAAAACTACTTGCAACTGCTGGACAGAGGACAAGGGTGATTAAGAAGCCGAGAGGGTCCATTGGTTTCGGGCCAAATGCATGGTAGTAACTGTTTCATGGATCACAAACACAGAACTCCGTTCCTGAGGACGGCATCAATGAGACAACCCACCATGTACTCCTACATGGCCTCTCACCGCTACCTTTACCAAATCGTGTTCACACACTTAGCTCACACACAGTAGGACATGTTCACAACCTTCCAATTCATCCCCGATGAATCAGACCAGACTCAACTCTAAGCAGTAGCAGGCATGACAAACCAACATGAATGAGTACGCACATCAGGGCTCAAACAACTCCTACTCATGCTAGTGGGTTTCATCTATTTACTGTGGCAATGACAGGTCATGCAGAGGAAAAGGGGTTCAACTACCGCAGCAAGTAACAGATGAATCGTTGTTGTCCTAATGCAATAAAAGAGAGCAGGAGCCAGAGACTGGGATTGTATCGGAATGAACAAGGGGGTTTTGCTTGCCTGGCACTTCTGAAGATATTATAGCTCTTCATCGGTGTCATCGAACTCGTCGTCGGAAGCACGTCTATCGAGAGGGAACAAATACCGACAACAGAGAAGGAAAACACAATCAATGCAATGCACAATATGATGCATGATCATGACATGTCAATATGCTGTGTTTTGAGCTAATGCAACTAAAACCAGAAGGGTTTGAGCTGATTTGAACCAAAGGTTCAAATTCAAATTCAAACTATGAATTTCCAAAGTGCATTTACAAGTTTTGATCTATACAGCAATGTTAAGTTGCATTATCATGCATGAAACCAGTACCAATGGATAGATTAGATTTTTCTGATAATTTTTCATATATAAAACTTTGCATTTGGAGCTACAGATTAATTTCTATGATTTTTAGAAGTTTTGGGCATTTTCTGGAATTTCCTGAATATAAATAAATCCAAAAAATACTTTATTGCATCAGCATTGCGTCACTGTGACGTCAGCGGTCAACACCGCGGTCCAGGTCAAACCTGACCAGTGGGGCCCACTAGTCAGTGACTCAGGGCTGGTTAGTGTGACAGACAGGTGGACCCAGTCAACGCTGACTTGGTCAAAGTCAAAGCCAGCACGTGGGGCCATAGGGTTATCACTAATCTAAACCGAAAATTAGTCTAACCTAACTAGGCGCATGGGCCCACGTGGCAGTGGCTCAAGTGGGTGATTAACAGGGGGTTTAGGCCCTAATGACGCACCACCTCGGCTTTCGACGGGGTTCAGCCGACGGCGATCAAAACAACGGCGGAGGTTCGCCGGACTTGAGCTACAGGCGGCGGCTGGACACGCGGAGACCACCGGAACGTAGACCGTGCTCTCCCGCATCCAGAGGAGCAGGTGGGTGGCCGCGGGGGCGCCAGAGCTCGCCGAAACGGAGCTCGCGGCAGCGGCCGGAGCTCGGGTGAGCTCGGGCGGTGGCTGTAGGGCACTCGGCGAGGATCTGGTGGTGGATACGGGCTCCTGGAGAGGCGAGGAGAACAATGACGCGTGCGGGAGCGGCTGGTTCGGGCTCTGGCCACGGCGGCGCCATGGCCGGCGGCACGGAGCTCTCGGCTCCGGTGGTTGTCATGGCTAGAGCGAGAAAAATCGCGCGGGGAGAGAGGGGAATCGAAGAGGAGCTCACGGTGGGGTCGACGGCAGTCTCAGCGGGCTCGGGGACGACCTCTAGCGCACGTATCGACGACGACCTCCGGTGGCCAGATGCGGCGGTGACGAGGTCGAGGGAGACGGATCCAGGCACCCAAGGTCGTGTTCTTCGGCTTGGAGCTTCACGGCGTCGACGGGGGAGCTAGAGGAAACGGCAACGGGGCAAGGGGACTGCGGTGGGCGCGGTGGCAGTGAGCGGCGGCGACGGACGCGTTCGGGTCCAAGGTGCGGAGCAAGAGAGAGGCGGGGAAAGGGGATGAGAGCGAGAAGGTGGGGCTTGGGGACGTGCGTGGCGTCATCCAGACGCGTCGGGGCAGCGGCGGAAAGCAGGACGTGGCACGGCGCGTGGTCGCGCGCGTCGAACACGCGCCACTCATCCTTCTGGCGAGAGGAGGGAGATGACTGGCAGAGCTGGTGGGCTGGGCCACCAGCTCGGCCGCCAAGTGGGCTGCTGCTACAGGTAAGAGGCCAGGTTAGTTTCGTTCCCCCTCTTTTCTAATTCTGTTTCTGTTTTCTATTTATTCTGTAACTTTTGGGCTTTATTAAAAATACCAAAACAATCTCAAAATTCATGAAACTGCTCAAGGCTACTGTTTGGAATATTTCCAACAGTAAAGATTTTAGTTCATAAATATTTGGACATTTAAAATATTATACAACATTTAAATTCCCAAATGCAAATAGCATATGATTTAATTCAGTGACCCAATGCTGTCCTAGAAAAATGTGAACCATTTTTGTCAGAGGTTCTAGACCAAGGCAAAGATGATGAACATTTTTTAAGGGCAATTCAGGTTCATTGAAAAGATTTGATTTTGAACCTATTTGAATTGATTAAGTGCTAGGGTTTGAACATCCCCATTTCAAGTTTCTGAGGGAAGGTAAACATGATGCAGGGAGATTATGCAATGACAGGCAAGACTAAGCTAGGGCTGTGACACGCGTCGCCTGCAGTGCAATCGCTCGGGTTCAGTTAGAGCCCAACGCCTCGCTCGGGTTCAGTTACAACCAACGCCTCGCACACACGCGCGTACGTGTACGAGAGAAACGCGCATCACCCGGCCCCCGACCACCCACCGTAACCGGGAACTCCCCGAAATTTTCCTCGCCCTGACTTCTACCACGGTTTTTTCCGTCATGGACGGCCCAAAGAATGTCATGTAGCTGCATCTCCGGCCCGCCCAGGACGAAAAGCCCATTTTCTGTCATGATTTTTTGTCATAGAAGTAGGAGCCCACCACATCTATGATGATACCGGGTTTTTTCACAATTATCATCATAGAAGTGTCATAAGTATGACAGAAAAAAAATTCATTCGGCCCAAAATGTCACGGATGTGTCTTTTTTTGTAGTGCTACCACCAGATCAAGCTGGACCCGGCCGACCCACTGAAGACATCCTTCATCACGCCCTTTGAGGTGTATTGCTACATCACCATGTCGTTCAGCTTGAAGAACGCCGGCGCCACATTCCAGCGCTGTATGCAGAAATGCTTGCTGCCGCAACTCGGCCACAATATCCACTTCTACGTAGACGACATCGTGGTGAAGACCAAGCAGCAACTCACGCTCCTCGACGACCTGAAGGAAACATTCGCCAACCTCCGCGAATACAAGGTCAAGCTCAACCCAGAGAAATGCGTTTTTGGCGTCCCAGCCGGAAAGCTACTTGGCTTCCTCATCTCGGAGCACGGCATTGAGGCGAACCCGGAGAAGATCAAGGCCATCGAGCGCATGCGCAAGCAGGCTCGGCTGTGCGATGTCCAGAAATTCACCGGCTGCTTGGCCTCGTTCAGCCGGTTTCTAAGCCGGCTGGGCGAGAGGGCCCTACCCCTGTACCAGCTGATGAAGAAGACGACACCGTTCAAGTGGAACGACTAGGCGGACGAGGCCTTTCGAGACCTCAAGCGCATGCTCTCCACCGCACTAGTTTTGGCCGCGCCGGCCCACAAGGAGCCGCTGTTGCCCTAGATAGCCGCGACCTCACGGTCGGTCAGCATGGTGCTGGTGGTCGAGCGACCAGAGAAGGGCAAGGTCCAAGCCGTCCAACGTCCGGTCTACTACCTGAGCGAGGTGCTCTCCAACTCCAAGCAGAACTACCCGCACTACCAGAAGATGTGTTACGGCGTGTACTTCACTGCCAAGAAGCTTAAGCAGTACTTCCAAGAGCATGTCATCACCGTGGTCAGCATGGCCCCCTCAGCGAGATCATCGGGTGCCGGGATGCCTCTGGCCGGGTCGCCAAGTGGGCGCTCGAGCTAGCCAGCCACACCATCCTCTACGAGCCTCGCACCACAATCAAGTCTCAGGCCCTGGCCGACTTCCTCATCGACTGGACCGAGACCCAGTACTTGCCGCTGCCTCCGGAGTTGACACACTGGCGCATGCATTTCGACAACTCCAAGATGCGACTTGGCCTAGGGGCCGGCATCGTGCTGTCAGCTCCAAAGGGCAACCGACTCCGCTACGCACTCCAGATCCACTTTGCCACCTCCAACAATGTCGCCGAGTACGAAGCCCTTGTGCACGGCCTCCGGCTTGCCAAGGAACTCGGCATCTGGCACATCCTGTGCTACGGCGACTTGGATCTGGTGGTGCAACAGTGCTCCGGCGAGTGGGACGCCCGCGACTCCAACATGGCAAGCTACCGCTTCCTCGTCCAGAAGCTGTCCGGATCCTTCGAGGGCTGCGAGTTCCTCCACGTCCCACGCGCGGAGAACGAAGCGGCCGACACGCTTGCCAAGATCGCCTCGTCCCAGCAGTCCATCCCGTCCGGCGTCTCCCTCGAGCACCTGCACAAGCCATCCGTCAAGCCGTCACCGGACTCCGAGTCCATCCACGTCCCAGACGACCCGGGGACTGCTGAACCCGGCCCAGGGACTGCTCAACCCGGCCCGGGGACTGTTGAACCCGGCAAAGGGACTGCTCAACCCGGCCCGGGGGCTGCTCAACTCGACCCGGAGATCGAAGCCGCCAACTCGACCCCATCGCCCTCGACCCGACCACCGCCATCCCCGACCCGGGGGCTGCTAAACCCGGCTCGGGGGCTGCCAACCCGGAACCCACCCTGGTGGCCGTCTTCGCCATGGTGACGGCCCCGTCAAGGGCCCTGCCCATCTCAGAGTTCCTGGAGAACGGGGTCCTCCCCATGGACGAGACCGAGGCCTGGCAGGTGCAACGCAGGGCGTCCGCCTACATCATCATCAACAACGAGCTCGTCAAGCGCAGCTCCACCGGTGTGCTCCAGCGCTGCGGCGAGCAGGACTAAGGCATCGACATCCTCCTCGACATACACCAGGGTGAATGCGGGCACCACGCCGCATCGCGATCCCTGGTGGCCAAGGCTTTCCGCCATGGTTTCTACTGGCCTACGGCCCTCCAAGACGCAGAGTCACTTGTCCTCAAGTGCGAGGGATGCCAACGCTTCAACAAGCGCAGCCACCAGCTGGCGTCAACACTCCGCACCATCCCGATCGCCTGGCCCTTCGCGGTCTGGGGACTCAACATGGTGGGACCCTTCAAAACCGCCCGAGGCGGCATGACGCATTTGCTGGTGGCGGTGGACAAGTTCACCAAGTGGATCGAAGCACGGCCAATCAAGAAACTGGATGGGCCAACAGCCGTCCAGTTCATCAAAGACATCGCAGTTCGCTATGGCATGCCAAACAGCATCATCACGCACAACGGCACCAACTTCGCCAAGGCCGCGCTCGCGCAGTACTGCTCCGTCTCCGGCATCCGCCTTGACCTGGCCTCCGTTGCACACCCGCAGTCCAACGGGCAGGTTGAGCGGGCCAATGGCCTCATCCTATCCGGCATCAAGCCGCGGCTCGTCGAGCCGCTCATCCGCTCACCCGGCAGCTGGCTCGACGAGTTGCCAGCCGTCCTCTGGAGTCTCCGAACTATGCTGAACCGGTCGACCGGGTTCACCCCGTTCTTCCTCGTCTATGGAGTCGAAGCCGTCATCTCGGCGGACATCGAGTTCGACACGCCACATGTCGTGATGTACACTGAAGCCGAAGCCAAAGAAGCCCACGAAGACGGTGTCGACCTACTCGAAGAAGCCCGCCTCCTGGCGCTCAGCCGTTCGGCCATCTACCAGCAAGGCCTAAAGCACTACCACAGCAAGAAGATCAAGCACCTCGGGTTCCGCAAGGGCGACCTCGTCCTCTGACTCGTCCAAGAGCAACCCGGCCAGCACAAGCTGTCCCCCCCATGGAAGGGCACGTTCATCGTCAGCCGGGCCTTGTGCGATCGCAACGCCTACTACCTCATCAACGCACGCAAGTCAAACAAGCACAAGAGAAACACTGCCGGTGACGAAACAACCCGACCGTGGAATGCGGAACTCCTCCGCCCGTTTTACATTTAGCCATACGAATGTATGTATCGCTGCCTTTTGTAAACGTATGAAACTATGGGGCCCCCGAACGACGCTCGGGGGATGCCTTTTGCTGACCAAGTTATTGTGTCCCCTACTTTTATGCATCACTACGCTCCTGAACCCAGCCACCGGTGCGACTCGCTCGACCCGGGGGCCCCGGGGCTAGCCGGCTTAGTCGCCACCTACCGCCTTCCTTGGTGAGTTCCTGATGCGCAAAGGACGCCGCGGCCCCTCACTTCGCCCTAGGCCATAGATCCGGCTTCGACTGTCGGCTGGCAAGCACAACGGGCCAGAGCTCTTGCACGTTTCAAACGCTAAGTCAAAGGCCGCCGGGTCGAATAACCCGGCCCGTCACTCTAAAAATAGCCGCACGACCGGCTGCTCGCCAACCGGCTCCGCAGGGTTGCCGCCAGTCGGCCCAGTGGTTGTTTCGCTCACGCTCAATGTTTTGAAAACCAAAGTACTGCCCGCTCCTCTCAAAAAACCGAACTCCTTGTCACGGACCAGAGCCTCGGCCATCAGACTCGCGGGGGAGAGGTTCGAGAAAGGAAAAAGCGCAAGAAATCGGTTCAAAAAATGAAAAGAAAGAGCAAAGGCGTTCACAAGATATACACATGACAGAAATACTTAAGAAAGGGCCCACGACCAGAGTTCATTACACCCAGAAACCCCCAGTGGGTGGGTGGGTGGACCTGCTACATAACGGCAAATTCTACTAAGTTATGAATAGGACACCTCAGGCGTCTCTAGCGCCGGGGCGCGAAGTCGACGGCCCTCCCACGGCGGCCTCCGGGTCTGGTGAAGTACGGGTGTCCTCCTCGGCACCCCCGTCGCGGTAGACTCCCGTCTCCTCCGAGCTGCCCTCCGGGTCGTGAAGAGGCAAACCGTAGTCGTCGCCAGATACGACTCCACCATCTTCCGCCCGCTCTGGGTGGAACTCGTCATGGAAGGCGACCCGGCGATGTAGCTGGCCCGAGACGCAATCCGGCCGGCCTGCTCCTGCAGCTGTTGCTCCGAGCCAGCCCGCTGGCCCATCAGCGCGTCCAGCTGCAGGTCCGAGTGCCAAGACAGTGCAAACCGGAGCGCCACCTCGGCACTGGCTAGAGCGGCAGAGACACGCCAGTCGTGGAGCCGGTACGGCCCCATCTCCAGCCAGCGCACCAGCCGCGTGAAGCTGCTCGGCGCAACGGAGCCCGGCCAGAGAGCCGCCATCATCGCCGTGCTGGCCTGGGACAGCCGCCCCATCTGGTCACCCAGGACTAGCAGGCGAGCCTCGGCGATGGTCATGATCTCCGGGAAGGTCCACGCCACCTGCGGGTTGGTCCCGGAGCCAACAACCCCCAGCGGGTCGCGCTGGAACTGAACGGCCTCCTCCGCCAGCCGATGCATCTCCGGGAAGGCCCCTGTCAGAAAACGAAGCAAGTCAGAAAAGGGACATGAAGAACAAGAAGCCGGATCCCAACCCGGAAGAACTCAAGAAAAGCACTTACTGGAGAAGGATTCTTCCAGGTGCTGCGCTTCAAGCAACGTACCGCGCCGCTCCCGATCAATGGTGCGGTTGCGCTCCTGGAGCGCCTTCTCCAAGTCGGCCACCTTGGCAAGGGCCGCCTTCAGCTCGGCGCCCTTGTCCTCAGCCGCCTTCTCGAACGCCTCGCGACGGCGGGCCTCGTCCTGACGGGCTCCCTCCGCCGCGGTCACCTGCCCCTTCAGGCGATCCACCTCGACCTGAAGCTGGCCCTTGTCGTCGAGCGATCGTCGGGCCGCCGCCGCCTCCGCCTTCGTCTGCACCACCTCGGCCCCAAGACTGCCGGTATCGGCGACAAGACGGTCGTAGTGGTGGCCGGCCCGAAGCAGCCGGGTCTGCCGGGACAACACCTCAGCTGCAAAAAGAAGATTCAGAAAAACAGAGCAAGACTTAAGATTTGGCCCAATTGTTACACAGTTGGCCCAAATCTCGGGCGTTACACCCAGTGGGTGCGCTAGCATGCCCCCACTAGAAAAGAGAACGAAGATACCTGCGGCGACGCGGAGCTCCTCCTCCTTGACGGCGAGCTGCTCCTTGAGCTCTCGGTACTTTCTCAAGAGGCGGTTGAAGGCGCTGACCCGGTAGGCGTCCAGTTGCTGAAGGACGCAGCGATCCGTACAAGGACAGCATACTAAAGATTCGACCCAACTACTACGTAGTTGGCCCGAACCTCGGGGGCTACACCCAGTGGGTGCGCTAGCGCGCCCCCACAAAGAAGAACCTGCAAAGGAAACTTACCAGCACGGCGCGGTCCAGATCCCGCGTCCGCTCCACCTCGGTCTGGGCGAAGGCGTCGATCCGGTCCGTCCGCCCGCGCAAACGGCGGCTGATGGCATCCATCGCTGCCTCCTCCTAGGTCAGGGGCCCGAAGACCACGGCGCCCCCGCCCCGTGCCAGCTGCGACACGGTGGCCTGACGCGGCCCTTGCTGGGGCACCAGGGCATGCTCCCTGCCGGCCGCTCCCGCCGTGGCCGGCGCCTCCTCCAACGCCCTTTCCAGCATCGACGACGGCCCGGCCGCCAAGACGGCTTGCGACGCCACCGACGACCCGGCCACTAGGACGGCCTACGACGCCTCCTCCGACGCCTGGAGCGTCCCCTGCGGCGCATCCAGTGGTGCTTCATCCAAGACAGCGCTCTCGCCGCCTCCGTCGACCCCCACCCACTCGACGATGTCGACCCGCGGCGGGGTGTTGTCCTCCACCTCCACGACCTCCAGGTCGAGGTCCACCACATCAGCCCGGCCTTCTAGACCGCGCTCTCTCGCCGACGATGGCTCAAAGACCGTCGCCTCCCCCACCGTACCCTCCGGCATCTCGCGCCATGCCGGCTTCTCGCCGGCTCGCGCCCACGCCGCTGCAGCATCGGTCCAGGCCCAGACCGATGCCGCCTCCAGCTCCGCCTCGGCCCGGTTCCTGTCCCGCCAGGCCAGGCCTTCGGTGTCGGCTGGGTCCAGGCCGAGCTACGGATCGCCGGCTCCTCCTCCTCGTCCTGGTCGACGGGGCCGGACCGGCTCCTCCAGAACGTGGCGTCCTCAGCGGCTGCGGTGTCGGCCGCCGCCCTCTCCAGTGCGATCTGTGACCTGAAGACAAGACGAAATGAACAAAAAGCAAGGCCCATTCGGCTACTCGGATGCAGACAGAAGAAAAAACTTACCCCGACAAGACCGGGAAGGCGGCCCTCGCCAGCCTCTTGCCCAGCACCGCGCCTCCTCTTGGCCAGCCTCACGCTCCCGGCCGGGTCCGCCAAACGCTTTGCGGCCCTAGGCCGTGGCGCGACGCTATCCTTCCCATGCGGTCGGCTCGGCGCCGCCCGCCGCGACGACCCGGCTCCGCCTGCTCACCGCCTCCTCCGCCCAATGCCACTGCATCAACGGTCTACGTCAGCATCGTCTGCACCGCGTCGCGCCCAACAACTCAAGAAGCACAAAAAAGAAAGCAAAAGGCAGGACTTACCCGCACGGCGCCCTGCGCCAACGTCGCCGTCGTCCTCCTCCTCTCTGTCGTGGGCCGCGGGCTCCTCCGACACCGCCCGCACCACCTGCGACAGAGCCCGGGCGTAAGGATGCCGGATGGCGTTCAGAAGCACCTCCCGCATCGTGTCAGGACGGATGAGAAGATGCGCAGCGGCAAAATACGAAGAGCAAAGACTCACCAGGGGTGCCGGATTCGAGTGGTTGTACTGCGGCTTGCCGAACCGCCAATCGTCCCGCAAGTTGGCCTTGGAGATGTCGTTGACCCGGCGGGCGATTTGGTCCGCCGCCAGGCGCGTCGCCCCCATGCGGTTGGGGTCCTGAAGGCCGGTCATCTCGCAGATGAGGCAGGTGCGCCGCTGCAGTGGAAGTACCCGGTGCATGATGAATGCAGCAATAAGGTCGGTACCGCTGAGCCCCTCCCGCGCCTTCATCACCGATACCCGCTCACAGAGATTGAGAATCTCCTGCGACGGGTTCCTGAGGCAATAACCCTAGTTCATCTTCGCCCGCGGCGGCGCGATGGTGAAGGCCGGCAAGTTGATGCAGTTATCGCCAAGGTTGCGGACGTAGAAGAAGAAATTCTGCCATTTCTTGGCAGAATCCTCCAGCGGAATCTTGGGGAAGTAAGCCCCCGATCGCTTCGAGATGACGGCGGCGCCGCAGTCGAAGAACTCCCCGGCCGTCAGTCCCTGCTGCTTCACGGAGAAGAAGCGCGCCCAGAGGTCGATCGTGGGCTCGACCCCCAGGTACCCCTCGCAGAGGGTGACGAAGCCCGACAGCTGGGCAATGGCGCCGGCGCCCAAAAGATGGGGCTGGAGCCCGACGAACTCCAGGAACGTGCGGAAGAAGGCGCTCACCGGCAGCCCGAACCCGCGCTCGAAGTGCGGGAGGAAGACCACCTGCTCCGTGCCCTGGGGCTGCAGCCTCTGCTCGCCCCGCGGCAGGCGCACGGCAACCTCCGTTTCCCTCGGCAAGCGCCGGGAGGAGCGGAGGTAGGAGATGTCTTTGACGGTGACGGTCGAGCCCATCCATGAGCCCAATGGCAGCGCCATCGACGGAGGCGAAAGAAAGGAGGAAAGATGGACGACGGTGTAGCTCTGCTCGAAGCGGCGGGCATCACAGCGCGGCGGTCGCAAGAAGCAGAGGAAGGATGAAGAAGCAGGGGAGCGCGATCGAGAATGATGTCCGCCGCCCCCCTCACCCCAATTTATAAGCCTCGGTTTGAAAATGGGGGAGTGGGATCGTTTCCTCTCGCCTTTCCCACTACCCCGCAATAAGTGCGCACGTACGTGTGCAATAACTGCACGGGGAAGAGCAACCGACCCCCGGACGCCGTAATAAATCCGCGCGCGTGGGCCAAGGACACGCGGCGGTGGGCCCCAGCACGTCGCCCAGTCCCGTCACGCACGTGGCCTATCAGGCCCCTCCAACTTCCCGGCACCATGTGGCGCCCCGAAGCCCGAGGGATTGCCCCAAGATTTAATGGACTCCTCGGTTCCCGCCACTTCTGGGATGCCGCGATCCGGTTTCCAAAAACCAGCACACAGTGGGTGTTGCCGGACCCGGTGCTCGCAGGATTCACCTTTTCAACGGGGGAAACTGCGAACGCCCTCCCATCCGAAGATGACGGACCTTCACAGCTTCGGGGACTACTGTCGGGGAATGAACCCCGGGCAGGCAACGAAACCCGGATCCTTTTCAAAAACAACGGGGCCGGCGTTGCCCCTCAAGCCAGCATGCGCTTGGCCGGGTCGCTCGACCCGGCCAGGCACCTTGACCCGGCCGAACTCTCCGACCCGGCCAGGCCCCTCGACTCGGCCTCGACAAACAGCACAAGACAGCCAAACCCGACACGACCAAGACTTCCCCAACAAGCCAGCTCCACCCTTGGTGTGTTCCTCAACCCAGCCACGGGTCAGCTCCCGTCCCATCCAGGCCGTACAATGGGACGAGTCTTCATCCACTGATGACCGAGGCACAAGTGCCCTACCCATGCCTCTGGTCAGCCGGAGCGTGGCAATAGTGCCCCTCACCTGCCCGTTGACCAGGGCCGGCGTGGCAACAGTGCCCCCATCATCACCGCTGACGCCAGCAAGCGGCAACCTGACGGAGCGCCACTATACCCGACTCGACTCGGTGACTCCCTGACGATCGACAAGACAGCATACAACCCCCCTAGGCATGGGGCCCACACCTAGGGGAACCCAACGAACCACGGACAACCGACGGGGCCCAGCCCCGGGTCCCTAGATGTTGACGACCCGGCCCTACGGCCCTGTAACATTACCATTGTACCCCTGGGGGGTTGGCCTATAAAACCCCCCAGGAGCCATCGCGTATACGGGCAAGTAAGCAAGCAGAGAGAAGTATTAAGCACAGAGAAACTAGCCACCGATCAGTAGAACACGCCTAGGGAGAAGGAGCAGCCTAAGCCTTGGCCAGTCTTCCTTCTTCCTCCATACAGCTCCAGGAGCAACCTTGTACTATTGCATATCAACCACACTCGGTAGGACTAGGGGTGTTATCTCTCCGGAGAGCCCCGAACCTGGGTATGTCTTGCGTCCCGCGCTCGCTCATGCCAACCCCACCTCTGGAGCCCATCAGTGCCCTCGAGCCTCCTCCTCTCTTTAGCCATCCCATGGCATCTGTCGTGCGCCCACCACGACAATAAGCTAAGCAGAATAGCACATGCAGTTTAACCAGATTGGAAGAATTACAATCTAGACACCATATGGAACATGCAACCACATATCACGCTGCCAAGTTAGAGCAAGCACCTGCGATGCTAGTGTAGGGGCAATGCAGTAATCAACTACAGAGCTACGTTCACTATCTTGATCTAGCCTTGTTGTTTCTTGAGAATCATGTCGGGAGGCTGACGCTACATTCTTTAAATGAGGAGTAGTCCACTTGCCTGACTGCCTTATCATAAGTGATTGATGAGGGATACACAAGAACATTAGTTTGATGTAAGAACATGGTTAATACACAGATGTACTATTATGTACCAAAAACAGAAAGGCATGTCATATTCAAAGGTATAATGTGTAAGCTAAGCAGATGCAATTTAACCAAATTGGAAGCAATACAAGCTAGACATCCGGCTGGTGTGGTGAGCATGATCATCAGGACCTGAGAGCCTGGTGGGAGGCGGGCTGCTTCGCCACCATCGCGGCTTTTTAGTTGGCTTCCAGGTGATGCCTGCCTTTGCTGGGCTTGTCACTGGCTCGGCCAGTGCCCTGACTAGCTATTTGTCTTCTGGTGCTCACGGGATGGTGGTAAATGTAAAAAATATCTTTCCTTATCTTAATAAAGACCGACTTTGGCCTTTCGAATACAAGCTAGACACCATATGGAACATGCAACCACATATGACACCGCGAAGTTAAAGCAAGCACCTGGGATTGTGGTTCATTGCGAGCGAGGTCATCAACTCCAAAGCTACGTTTACCGCCTCTATCTGCTGACACTACACCCTTTATAGCGTTGTAAACTGCCGTGCCTACCCGCGAAGAAATCTGGCGCGACTTCTCTCTTTTCTTTGCTGCTTCTCTCGAGCCAGACTCTGAAATACCCTTGCATAAAAACACAATAGTGAGAGTATGGGTGAGGTGTGTGCAGAACTAGTGCACTATAAAAGTAGCAGATAGCAGGTGGCTGAAAAATAAATGACAGGAGACATATGATAGCTCTACAGCATTGCATGGCAAACAAAATTAGATTCTACTCCGTATGATTCTGTAACATATGAGCACAGGAAATGCAGGTACTCCTCCAGCACACCACCACATGTGGTCATATCAAGATAACAGTCAACTGAAAATAAATAGGCCAGTCGATTTTTTTAATGAACCGTCCGACCTATAAGGAACGGGCAGATAGCCTTCGTCTACCTCCCACCAGTCACTGCTGACGATCTTTCTCGAACCACCAGCGATCACCAGCCCAGACCCCTGCCTCCGCTGCCCCGCCCTCCCCTCGACCTCACACCACCGCCGTGCTTGGCAGTGCCCCTAGGCCTTTCCTTTAATCCTGGCCGACCTCCAGATCGGGCGCCAGTAGCTCTAGGCCCCACACGCCCCTAAGATAAACACCGAGGCGTTGCTTCCCCGGCGTAATAGGCGTACTAGCGCCTGTTATGCCGGGGAATGCTTCCGTTAATCGGGAATCAACTGACCAGGAATTGAAATTCAGGGGGGGCACGGATCTCTAGCTAAGGTGAAATAGTATATGAGGAGAAACCTTGTGCATCGCGAGTTACTAGGAACATCTAGTATCAAGAAGAAGCGGTCAACTAGTGTCTTATGTGGGATGAATACCATGCAAGTAGACATGTAAGATTTGCATGAATAAGGGAAGAGGAGTACCCTTATCGGTTGCCAGTGTGGTCTCCTCCATATGTCGCGGCGATCTTCTTTTTTCTCCCAGGGGAACCGATGTTTTGGAGAGCCGTGGATCCTTGGACAAACCCATGGCCAAATTCTTGACTGTGTTGCCGTGGCCGTATATCGGTGGAGGGGAAGCAGATCCGAGACGGCGAAGGACGGCGTAGCAGGAATAGCTCCAGTGCGGTGGACGATGGCGAAGGACGGCGTGGTTGAACTGGCTCGGGTACGGATGGCTCGGCCTCGGCTTCAACTACTAGCCGTGGAGGGTGTTGCGGTTGAGGTTGCGGTGGACGATGACGTCGGGGTATTGGCTCCAGCATGATGGAGGAGGGCGGCGGTTGATGGGTGGGATGGGGTGGCGGACGGAGGACGTCGGGGTTTCGCGGCTGGTGGAGAGGTAGTTTTTGCGCCCACGGAGTACGAATGGGGAATCGGACGGGTGGGCGGGGGGAGGGGGAGAACCATGTTTTGGTCTGGGACGTGCTTGTTTTTGGCTTTTTTGAATAGAAGATGGGACACGCTTGTTTGAAATTTGGGGAAAGTACAAACTTTGCCCCCCTCTTAAATTTCAGACCTACTGCGGGTCTGGGGTAGGATGGTAATCCAAGGTGTCCCAAATAGTGGGCGGGAGAGATTTCGGCCGCGCGCATGTGTGCTTAGGCGGCCATTGTGTATGAATGTTTTTCGGAGGCGGTTGCGTGGCGTCTAGATGAAGCTACAAACCTACCCTGGTTTAGACCTTTGGACGTCGGGCCGGTAGGTTTCACGGGTCGGAGTTATTAGAAAGTAATTTCCTTGTACTACCAAACATTGGCCTCACGTGGTTTGGGGCGAGTAGAGCCTCTTTTGGCGCTTCGTTCGAAATTTTGAAACACAAGCATTCACCTTTAGAGTAGTCTTGAACTATGAGGATTGACCTAAATAGACAACGCTAAATATGACCTTGTATGTTTGGAAACCTCATTAAATTATCCGCTTCTTTTGGAAATTTTGACACTTAAAAATCCTATAACTACGATTATTTTGGAATGGAGGAGCTAAATTTGAATCTATTTTGTACATGACTACATATGCTATTATGTACAAAATCAGAGCAAAGATTGGTGCCCCCTTAAATTAGGTATGATTTACAAATGCCATGATATCAAATTCAAATAATTGAATGGACTTCATGTTGAATTCGATTTTTTAAAACCACCTTAAGTTGAATTCAAATGTACGCTAGTTCATAGGTAGCTATTTATAATGTTCATTGTGTAACTTTCGTATGTATAATGTGCTTTATACACACAACATGAACTATACTCATGTTTATATTCGATTGCTAAAGCGATGCATTGTCTGGAGTTGAAAATACTAACTATGTGTATCAATTGTGTCGAATAATAACATAGACATGCTCAAATTCGATAGAATCTAGATGTCTGATGGATCAATGACCGTTCCTTACGCGAATTGCAAATACCATGATCCCATCCTAATATTTGGATACAGTTTATATCTTTAATCAATGTGTATAGCAGTCTTTTACGTGTAGTTTCACTCTCCGTCGGTGGTCTCTCACACATGCTCACACACTCTCTCCCGAGGTGTCTTTCTCGCACACATGCTCTCGATATAACCCTCCCTCCCTCTCGTAAACATTTACGACTGTTTTCACTAACCTTTATCACAAGCACACTTCCTCTCGCAAGCATACACACGCACAATCCCCGTCGACCCTTTCTATATACATAGACCTACCTACGTGTCTCCTTTACGCACATTATTAGGCATGTCTCTCACGCGTTGTCTCACACCTCTCTTCCTAATCGACGAGTATGATTCTAGCAGAGCATTCTGTAGGATGCCCCTTAAAGTTAGGTTGGATGAATAGTGATATCAGAGATAAAGGGGTTACCTTAGTCCGAGAACCTAGGGTTACAAATCCTAGCCAGCTTTGTCAGTGGACACAGAGTCCTTCACAATTCTACTATGTTTGTCTTGTACGACTAGTCATCCATGGGTCTCCCTAATGTGTCACGGGCTGACCAATGTGGCGCAGGACAGAACCAAACGAAGGGCCTCACCTCGACTCACCGCACCTCACGCGGTGACACACCCTCTTCCCCCACGTCTCGCTATCTTCTCACACCCACACATACCAACACAGACACCACACACACAAAAAATATTCTCCTGGTGCCTCTATCCCCTCCCCCTTGCATATACACACTCAAGGGAATCTCTCGCTGTGACGTCATATTCGTCTCTCTCTCTAGACCACTCTCATTTCTCGTGTTATCTCTCCCACGCCCCCCATCGGCCCCTCTATCCATGCCTCTCTCGAGTACGTAATACACACACATACCTCTCTAGGCCCTGCCAAATGCATTAACTACACATTCACACATGTTACATCACGTACCCCATTAATCTAAAAAGCCCTCTCTTCATGTTTATTTCGCATACAACATTCCTTTTGAATAAAGTGTGGCCAAAAAATTATTTTAGAATTTCTACATATATACAACATTACAAAGTTATATGGAGGAGTATGAACGCTAATTTGCATTGCATGGTGCCCACAATGATATTTATTCCGCACTGTGAATTTGTATATTTTTATACTCTATTCAAAGTTAGTCATAATAAAGAGAAACAAAGAACATCTCTCTCTCCATCGCATACCCCCCCTCTACGCCCCTTTCACGTACGCACACAAACTATCTCCAGGTCCTCTAAAAGTAAGCCCCCAGCACATTCACGCATGTTTCATCTTTCTCTCGCGATATATACAATGAAGATAATTGTATTTGAAGCGAAAGCATGATACATACATTGCACTTCAGAATCCACTCATTATGGTCACCATCTACGTTTTGTGGTTATTATACAGTCACGGGCTCACCGTACAACTCTGTATTTGCTCAAGACACGACTAGTTGACCAGTTAAACGCTCCATGTGGCACCTCTAGTGTTGCATCACATTATCTCACTACCATCGGGACCACCTGTCGGCTTGTATCTACTCTACATCTACACTCTTATAAAATACACTGTTATAAAAAACAGAGTTTGTGATGATGGTGCGCCTGCCAACCTGCAATATAGGCCGTCCGATTTATATCTGGCGGATAGGAAAGAAACTATGGCAATTTTGTAAAAAGTTACCCACACACCTCTCCACATTTGCAAATAAGGCCTTCCCTCGTTCATCCTTTTCTCTCACAAGATAAACTAGTCATACAAATGCATATTGATGTTACGTGCAACGCACGGGCATCTTGCTAGTAAGAATGAAAACAAACGACAAAAAAATATTGGACGGGCACAGCGGACACGGTGGCCTTGTATTCGTATGCTGAGCCGTCTGTTTTAACACGCAGCAGCTGGTGTGGTGATTATACACACACGCACGCATGCACATGAACTGCATGCACGCAACACTCACACGAACACATGCACCCACGCATGCACGCAACACTCACACGTACACACGCAGCCACGCACGCACGCAACACTCACACGCACGCATGCCTGCACACACCAGTACACCACACGACCAACACACACTCTCACACTCGAGTGCTCAACCTACACATGCATGCGCACACATCAGGCCCTTACAAACACATGCACAACCAGGTGATTCCCGCGCACGGGTTGGAGTCTTGTCGTGCCTGCGTAAATTTGTGTTTATTTGACCTTTTCCCTATGCGAACTGACAGGTGGGACCCACAAGGAACGTGGTCAATTTAACTAGTCAACATGGTGCCACGAAAACTATTTGGCCGGTCAACAGAGTGCAATCCGATGCTGAACCGTGAGCAAGTGACCGTATAATCACCGCAAAACGTATATAGTGACTGTAATCAGATTATTCTGAAGTTCGGTGACCGTATTACGCTTTTCTCTCTGTAGGCCCTCCAAAACTACATCTCTACACATTCTCGCATGTTACATCTAACAACTATGAAATACAGCACTACTACTACACTCTAACACAATAAATCATATGTGTTTTTAGTTTTACTAGATATCATATTGTTACTTAATTATTCAGTTTGCATACATTAAAATTGCCTTTGAAATGTATGGCCAGTATCTTCTACCGCGCGGGAGAAATCCCGCCCTTTCCTGTTTAATCGGGTTTGTGTCGATGGATCGTGCGAAACAACAAAACTATAGTACTATACAATACAAGTGACAGTTCAATGGGCCGTCGTGTCGTGTACTCCTCCGTCGTAAGAGTGGAGTGCTCGCTTTCATAAATCTTCTAGTCCCTTTCGCCGACGTGTGGGACATCAAGCTATCGGGTCCACGTGCCATACCGGAATACAGTGCAGAGCAGCCGGGGTGAAGCACCCCAGTCATGGCGCCGGCGTAGTAATGAGCAATGAGGCGTCAAATAACAAAGCTGCACCTTTCCCGCAGTTAAGTTGGAGGGACGAAGTAATAATGCTAAAAAAATAAGTTGGTGGGACGAATCAACCATCATTTCACTCGTTGCTGAATCCGCTTCTCCCTCATCTTCTTGAAGTTAACCACGTGTTGCTTCTGCCGTTGTTCTGCCTCATGTGGGACGCGGATCGGCTTGGTAAAGCACTGACACGTTGTACCGCATGTTAGCAAACCGCCAGGACAACGTCCACTAAAAATAAGAAACCTCCCCCGCCATCCGCACGGCAAAATCACCTCCTTTTTACTAATCTTGATTCTATAATTTTTTAGATCAATATAATTGAGATTTGTATAGATAGCAAACAGGAGCAAAACCAAGTGGTACGGTTAAGGGCATCCACAATGTGTAGCCAAATGTGAAAATAGCTTTTGGCATCGTGGGAACCATTGTGGACGGTGTTGCCAAAGCCAAAAAGATGGAACCGAAGCTCCCTGATTGATTGATTCAAGGAGTAGAAAAATGCAACGTCTCTCCTCTTTCCCCCGTGCTTGTACGCATGTACAGTATAGAGCACAGAGTCTACTCCCCTGTCCCTTCTACCACAAATCACAAAGCAGTGAGGCGTCAAGTCAGAAAGCACGGACGAAGCAACCATCATTTCACTCTTCGCTGACTCCGCTTCTGCATATTCTTCTTCGAGAAACCATCTCACCGCACTACGCTGGATGGACGACGCTATTATGTACTAGTAGTACTAGTACATTTACGCGTCCTTTGGTTCAACGGACTTCCTGGATGCAAATAAGGCGGTTGTCTCGGCTTGCAGGCAGCACTTGCGAACGACTTACCGTGGTCTCCCTCAATGGTGTTCTCCGTCGAATGCACTTCGCCAAACCACAACGTTCAAGATATCGCCGATGTCACCGCAACGGGGAAGGAAGTCAAATATAGTTACTACCTCCATTTATTTTGTACACAAGGCCAGTATATCAAAATTACAATTTGCAAAAGGCCACTAACACTAATCGAGGCAAAATTGATGGGGTTTGCCTCGTAGTAGCAACCAATGACATTAATATCCCCTCCATGCATGCGGAAGTGAGAAGGTTGGTTTGCATGGCGCTGCATTAATCAAGCGATGAGGAGTGAGATGGTTAGCTCTTTGGGCTTTGGAGAAAAAAATACGCATTAATTGACACGTGAAACGAGGATTTATATCGGTTAATCCCGCGAAGGAATACCCCACCTTTCTTTTTTAACACTAGTACTCCTAGTACGTACATACTTATCCTGTTTGGATCTAGGCCTTGCATTGCCGTACTTCGCCGCACATTTTTGCCAAGGTTGCCTAAAATTTTCAAAATGAAAAGGAGGTACACTTGCGCACGGCTGTCGCGGTCGCACCGCACCCTCACACGGTCGCTCCTGCACGCCGCGGTCGCACCGCCCCCTCACACAGTCGCTCCTGCACGCCGCAAACCCAACCAAGGGAACGCACCCTCACTGACACGTGCCGTCGCATGTGAACAAACCAAACTCAGCCATCCTACTGCTGACACATAATTTTCGTTCATAGAGTATGTTTATCCAACCGCATGTTGGGGAGTATCCGTACGGCCCGTGCGGTGGTCTGTTTGGGAAGAAGAAGAGGTGAGGAAGAAGGGTTAGGAAACGTAGGATATTCATCCAACCGCCTGAAATGGTAGACCGACCCAAGTCAGGCGACTTGCATAACAATATATGTTTTTACCCAACAAAAGATCCATAAAAACAACAACATAAAGAAAAACTACCACTGCTCGTGGAACGAGACGGCCTCGTCGTCTTTGGCTGCCGGCGGGAACCAGCCGTAGCTGCCGACGTGTGTCTCCGCACCGTGGTTGTCCTCGGCCTCCAGCTACTCATTCACGTGGAGCATGCGGGCGCTTTGCACGGACGAGAGCACAACCCGGTTCAAGTCCAGGACGTCCGGTTCCGCCTGCAGGAGGGCCTCGATGGCAGTGGCATCCGCGCGCTCCGCGTTGAGTCGAGCCTCCGCCGCCCGGTTCAAGTCCAGGACGTCCGGTTCCACCTGCAGGAGGGCGTCGATGAGAGCGGCAGCCGCGCACTCCGCGTCGAGTTCAGCCTCTGCCGCCCGGTTCAAGTCCAGGAGGTCCGGTTCCGCCTGCAGGAGGGCCTCGATGGTAGCGGCATCCGCGCACTCCGCCTCAAGTTGAGCCTCCGCCGCGCGGTTCACATCCACGACATCCGGTTCCGCCTACAGGAGAGCCTCGATGGCAGCGGCATGTGCGCGCTCCGCGTCGAGTTGAGCCTCTGCCTCCCGGTCCTCCTTTAGTATCGCCAGGTTGAACCGCTGGTCCGCCTGCACCATGGGGGACTCGGACGCCGGCACGAAGTCGACGTCCATCGTCTCATACCCATCGAGGGCCTTCTGCGTCATGACCTCCGCCATGAACATTGGATCGGCTTCCTCCTCCTCGTAGCTTGGCTCTAGAGAACTCGAGGATTGGCCCGCCGCAAAGCGAGCTTGGGAACGGAGGTCTGTGGCGCCGACCGCCGCCACGATTTCTGCGCGGTGCTCCAGCGTCAGCATCTTGTAGTACGTGATCTTGCGGCGCACCATGGCTTTCCGGCGAACTAGGGGATGCTTGATGCGGGCTAGGGGATCGAAAGGTGGCGGAATGGGCTGGAGATTAGGTGTGGTTTTAGGGCAGTGGCTTGCGTAGGCCGAGCAGCAAAGGTTCCGGTGTGAATAGTGGTTCCACTGACGACCGGTCAATCGGTTTTGACCGTACATCGCTCTTGTCGCGTTCGCGTTGCAGCCCGGCACGCTGGACCCTCCACATCGCTCACAAAATGGAACGCGCTTCGTCTTGCGTTTTCGCTCGCTTGTGGGACCGCAGTTGAGAGCAAACCAGCGTCCCTCCCCCTCCCCCGCCAGCGTCATTATACTACCACTCCCTCCGTTTTATGCGGAGTAAATAAAAACAAAGGGAGTATACTACGGATGAGGACCCCCTGACGTGGCCGAACCCATTGAGTAACTGACATGCGGGGCCTAGCAAGCATGGGGTCCGCCAGTAAGTGACCGAAAGGGAGTGTAAGGCAGGGATACCTACGTCAGAGGATCCACTTCCACTACTACTCCCTCCTTCCATTTACTATACAGGGCCTAATGCATTTTTTGAGGCTAACTGTGACCAAATGTGAGAGTAATAATATATGACATGCAACTTACACAAAGCATACGGTCAAATTCGTATGTGAAAGGAGCTTCCAATGATATAATTTTCACATTATACATCTCATGTACTATTAATCTTGTCAATAGTCAAATGCGGTTTTGAAAAACGCATTAGAGCATGGTTAATAATATAGCCAGTCGATGGCTATGAGGGACTGCCATGTCATCTATAGCCATCATCTATTATATGCACTCATAGAGTAGTGTGGGCTATAAGGTTGGCTATTTCCCGCAAAAAAAATTATAAGGTTGGCTATTGTATTAGTACTTTTTTCCATCTCCTCTCTATCTCTTTCTTCATATTTATTGTATTTAACTAGGAATGCGTATATAGCTAGGCTCTTGCATGAGAGCTCAGTCCCCTTACTTTTTCACATCTCTCTCCTCCACATAGGCCCTATATAAATGGAAGGAGGGAGTACTACTATGAGCACTGCATACTCTAGTATAGATCTTGTCAGTACTCCACAAGTACTATTGGACAGGGAGCTTAAAAAAGTTACTATTGGACTGGCTATACGTGGCGAAATCCTAGTAGGAAGAGCATGCGCGAGAACAAGCACATTCACGTGGTTGAAAACAAATTGGAAAGCATCTCGAGTCAGAATCTAGGAGTACGTACGAATCTAACAATATTGATTGGGCATTGTTGAATGTTCATACTTTTTTGATAAAAGTAGAGATACTTTGACTACACATAAAACTTATATGTAAACTAGAAAGGATAGGAGGGAGTGTATTGTACGTTCAAAAACGAAACAAACATTGAATACCCTTTATATATGATTTGCGAATGCTATGATCACCGGTTCAAAATTTTGAATCCGTCTTAGGTATCACGTGCCCCCACTCGTTCTCTCTCGATTTCATCTCGGGGTCCGGAGATCGATTAAAAAGGACTAGGGTGGGTACAATACGTTCGTTTCGCTTATGAACATACAATATACTCCCTTTGATCCCCACAGACCCCCGCCCCCCGCGGGTCATTTCTATCATAGAAATAGACCAAACCTTTATCTCCTTGCATGATACGAAATTGATCTCTAAACATCAATCAATCTCGTCAACATGTGTCGGGGCATGAACCAACTGCGATGTCAAAACTAAGACGCGAAGCGACACGTAGTGGAGGCAAAGTGAAACTTTAAACGAACCGTTTGTTTCTATGCATGTCGGACAAATTATAACATTGGAAATACAAGCATGGTCTAGGCCCACATGCGAATGATACTCGAAAGAATGTTCAAATGAGGCATGCGGGAGGATTGGACTCGACCGGAGGGCGACATGATCGATGGAGAAGAGGGTTGGAGAGGAATGAGAAATAAGCAAACGCCACATGATTATACTTGAAAGGCTCAAATAAACAATAAGTTGTCTCGCTTGGCCTACATAGTGAAAGGCCTAATGCGCAACGCGGAGCACTGATGCTCGAATATGGCCGAGAAAACAGGGAAACCGACATGTGGGGCACACCTGTTGGGACGACGTAGCGCAGAATAGTCCAATGGAGGAGCTGGCACACGACCTCCTCGCCACCGGCAACCGTTCATGTGGGTCGTGGGGGCCAACAACGTGGCGCAGCTCCAGCACCGCCTCTCCACACGGCAACCGCGGTGAGCGACATGCTCATCGTCGCTAGACACGGTCGGTTTCAGTGTGTCGATGTCACATCCCTAGTTCTGGTTTGCTCTAGGCTAGCTAGTCATGTGTGCATCATGTTTAATATTTGAAAGAAACTTGAAATGGGGATGTTCAAACCCTAGCATTAAATCAACTCAACTAGGATGGATTAAAATCTTTTCAATAAACCCAAAATGTCCCTAAGAAAAGTTCATGATTTCTGGTTAAGGTGGAAACCTCTGCCAAAAATGATGAATATATTCTTAGATCATTTTTGGATTAAATCATAAGTATTTGAATTGGAGCATTTAATGGCTATAAATGTTTTAAATGCTTCAATAATTCTGAAAACATTTGAGGGCTGTTAGTAAACATTTTAAAAGTGCCCACAAATTTTCTCAGGAGTTTTAAAAAATGGTTTAGTACTATTACTAAATCAAAAAAACTGAAAAACAAAATAGAAAACATAAAGTAAAGAGAGAGAGAGAAACTTACCTGCACCCACCTGTGGCCTGCTACTGTAGCCACCTGTCTGGCCCAGGAGCTAGCCCAGCCCACCAGAGCCAGCCCACCGCAGCCGCCACCGTCTTCAACCTCCTGCCAGTAGGCAGGAGGGCGTGTGCCCGACCAGCGCGTGCACGCGCCGGCCACCTCCTGGCTACCTGCTCGCCGCTGGAGGCACCCGAGGGCGCCACGCACTCCCCTCGACCCCTCTGCCTCTTCCCCTCTCTCCCGTGTCGCTCCCTGTCCTGCCCTCTCTCCCGAGCACCACCGAGCGGAGCCCGTCGCCGCCGATCGCCGTACCCATAGCCAGAGCCACCCCCTCGCCTCTCCGATGCATCCCCCAGCTCTTCGACGTCGTCCTCGACCCCTTCACCGAGCACGCCCCGCCGGAAGCCCCGCAGCGCCGTCCCCAAGCTCATCTCCAATATTCGGCCGCCGGCAACTTCATCGTCGATTCGCCGCCGTCCGTGCTTCCCCGACCTAGCTAGCTTGCTCGTCGGAACCGCGATGAGCTCTACCACCGTTTCCCCCGGACCCCGTGGTCTATCCCTCCCCGTAGACGTCGTCCCCATGAGCTCCGAAGTCCGCCAGCGCCGTGCTTCATCGCCGTCATGGCTACCGATGCTGTAGCCTGCGCCTGGGCGCGTCATCCTGCTCGGGTTGCTCCTAGGAGACGATCCTGACAACCAGCTGGTCCTGCCGCGTACCGGAACATCAAACCCGTGCGTGTCCGAACTCCGGCCGCCGCTGTCAAGCTCGCCGGTGGCGTTTCCGGCCTCCCTGCACCCAACCGCCTGCACCACTAGATGCGGCACACTTCCAGCTCGCCGTAGGACCAAGCCGCATGCTCAGCCGACAACCGCAGCGCGATTCCGGCGCGCCTCCGCCGCGTTGGATGGTCGTCGCCGGTCAAACTCCGGTGTGCCGACGTGGACGTCATTAGTGCTAACCGCTACCAGCTAAGCACCCCCTAATAGGCACTGACAGTGGGCCCAACCACTGGTCAAACCCCAGTCAATGATGGGTTTGACCGGGATTAGCCCTGTGTCACTGACATGCGGACCCCACTGGTCAGGTTTGACCTGGACCAGCCGCTGTTGACATGCTGACGTCATCCTGACGTAGTGCTGACGCAGTAATTTAATTACTGGAATTATTCTTATACAGGAAAATCCAGAAAATGCTACAAACTTCAAAAAATCATAGAAATTCAACCATAACTCCAAATGAAACAAATTATATAAGAAAAATGATCAGAAAAATCCAATCTATCCATCCGTACTGGTTTCATGCATGTTAGAGCAACCTAACCATGCTGTTTAGATGAAACAAGATAATGCACTTATATGACTATATAAAATGGGTTTGCATTTGAATCTTTGGTTCAAATGGACTCATCTCAATCTATTCTAGCTTGAATTAGCCCAAAACACATTCATATTGCCATGTCATGATCATGCATCATATTGTGCATTGCATTGATTGTATTTCTTCTCTGTTGCCGGTATTTGTCCCCTCTCGGTAGACGATGTTCCGGCGTTGTGATCGTTGACACTAATGAAGACTCAATGCTATCTTCAGAAGTGCCAGGCAAGCAAAACCCCCTTGTTCATTCCGATACAATCCCACTCTCTCGCTCCTGCTCTCTTTTATTGCATTAGGACAACAACGATTCATCCGTTACATGCTGCGGTGGTTGAACCCGTTTCCTCTGCATGACTTGTCATTGCCACAGTAAATAGATGAAACCCACTAGCATGAGTAGGAGTTGTTTGAGCCCTGATGTGCCTACTCATTCATGCTTTTTTGTCATGCCTGCTATTGCTTAGAGTTGTGTCAGGTCGAAGAATCATAGGTGTGGTGAACTTGTCCTACTGTTGAGAGCTAAGTGTGTGAACACGATTTGGTAAAGGTAGCGGTGAGAGGCCATGTAGGAGTACATGGTGGGTTGTCTCACTGAAACCGTCCTCAGGAACTGAGTTCTGTGTTTGTGATCCATGAACAGTTACTACCACACATTGGATGCTTAAGTGCCCCTCTCGACTTATTAATCAACTTGATCTCTGTCCAGGAGTTGCAACTAGTTTCTGGTGTTTGTAGGTAGTGTTAGTAGTCTACAAAGTGGCACCCGGTACAGGTGGGCTTGGGACAGACTAGGCACCGTGGCCGGGTATGCCAAGCGTCGCCCGTTTGGTGGGCTTGGAACCCTGTACACATCGTTTGGGGCCGTGAGCGACACCCCGGCCGGATCTCCTTGCGGATGGAACCCGAATAGGCGATATACCTGGACGAGAAGCTTGTGTGGTTAGTCAGGTCGTGGCCGACTCCCTCGCCAGGCTTCCGCTTGAAGGTTGCCGAGGTACACGACGTGTACATGGTGGTAAGTGGCGACAGCGTGTGTGACGAAGTACACCCCTGCAGGGTTAATATGATCTATTCGAATAGCCATGTCCGCGGTAAAGGACTTCTGGGTTGCCTATAACAGTTCATAGACAAGTGAAAATGGATACTCTAAAATGCGCAAGATAAGCGTGAGTGCTATGGATGGCGTTCTCGTAGGGAGACGGGAGCGGATCCATAGTGGTGTGTTGGTATGGTGAATATGTGGACTCGTGTGCGCCACCTCAAAAGAGTTACTTGCAGTCGTAGTTCAGGATACCCACTGAGTCAAAGCTGGCTTGCTGCAGTTAAACTCCACCACCCCTTAGTTGATACCGATGCATATGTAGCTAGTTCTGATGTAAGTCTTGCTGGGTACAATTGTACTCACGTTTGCCTATTTTATGTTTTGCAGAGAGACGTCAGTCTCGCTAGTAGTTCCGTGTGGACTTCGATGTTTAGCTTGATACCTCAGCTACGATCTTGTGCCCTCGGCAGGATCTGGTAGATAGTCAGGCTTCTCAGCCTTTTTCATTTGTAGTTGTCTGTACTCAGACAAGTTAAGCTTCCGCATGTGCTTGTTGCTTGTATGCTCTGAATGTTGGGTCATGAGACCCATGTTTGTAATATCTCGCTCCTCGGAGCCTAATGAATAAATACTCTGAGTCGTAGAGTCTTGTTGTGATGCCATGTTGTATTTGCACATATCAAGCATATTGTGTGTATGATTGAAATGCTTGGGATGTGTGGGATCCGACAACCTAGTTGTTTATCCCTGGTAGCCTCTCTTATGGGGAAATGTAGTCTTGTGCTTCCATGAGCCATAGTAGTCTGCTACAGCCCGGTTCACCGGAGTCCTGCTAGCCCAGCACTACTGCTCCGGAACACTTGACTGGCTGGCATGTGATTCACTTCGTTCCTGTGTCTGTCCCTTCGGGCAAATGTCACGCGGTGACATCCGGAGTCCTGCCTAGCCTGCTACAGCCCGGGTTCCCGGAGTCCTGTTAGCCCAGTGCTACAGCCCGGATTCGCACGCTGCTGACCGACATGCTCGATGTTGATTCATGTATGCCTGTCCCGTAAGTTAGTGCCACTTTTGGCCCGGGTTGTCTGTCATATGGATGCTAGCGACACTATCATATACGTGAGCCAAAAGGCGCAAACGGTCCCGGGCCATGGTAAGGCAACACCCGTGGGAATACCGTGCGTGAGGCCGCAAAGTGATATGAGGTGTTACCGGCTAGATCGATGTGACTTGGAATCGGGGTCCCGACAGCCGAGGGTGGCGTTAGTGCTATGGCATGACCAACGGTATGTTTGGTTTGTGCCCAAGGTTGCACCATGAAAGCATTGGGTAGCCAAAATTATGGTTGAGGTTTTGGTTGCCCATGATTTGGCCGACATTGGCAAGAAAAATGAACTAGAGTTGGCTAGAGTTCATTGGAATGCCAAAAAATGGCAACCATCCAAACAAAGACCAATCTTTGGGTCATGACCAAAATTTTGGTAAGGTGCACTTTGGCCACAATCCAAACACACCCCAACACCCGGCTCGTCGAGGATGCACGGGGCGTCGCGACACGTCCGCGGAGTGGGGTAGTGTGGCCAACTGCATCCTCAGGACTTGAGACCATGCCGGGTCATCTTGCCTTTTCAATGACATGCGGGGATCGCATGTGAGCAAAGGGAATCTCTAACGTTGCCACGACCGCAGCTGACTATCCTAGCACACCAAAAACTCTCGTCGCTCAAGCCGTCGCGCAGTGTGTTCCCTGCCGGCGCCAGCTGCCCGCCTTCATGCCGTCCATCCGTATGCCATCGTTAAGAGGCTCGGTGCCCGAGGAACCAACTCCGGCGACTTAATGATGCACCCGGACGCTTGGCCTCACCGGAATGCGCTACTTAAATCGGCAACGCCTAGCTAACCTCCACACCATAGCGCATCGTCCTCCTACCTAGCACCACATCCGCCATGACCGCAAGCGCGAACGCTCTGCAGGTGAGCTTGTCTTCGGGGATGAAGCTCGAGGTCGCCGCCCTCGCTCAAGTCGCCTCTCGCGACGCAATAGCGGCGTAGCCAGATGCGGACGCGACCGCACAAGTAGTGACCACGCTGGCGGCCGACGACGGGAGCACCGTCAGCCACGCGTCCTACTTGCCGCCGTCCAACGTCCAGCACCGTCGAGGTCGGGGACTCTTCCGAGGATGAGTAGGGCATGGGAGGTGGCAGGGCATGGTGTGCCAACTAGCCGGTCTGTATCCCGTGTTCTACTCTTCCTCGCCGGGGACCGCACCTTCACTTCACGGGTCTTTAACCCCGCCCCCATACATAGAGATCGTAGATGGAGGACGTCGGTCGCTGCCGTAGAATAGGTTTAGGGTCGGGTTTCTTTTTTTCTGTCCTATAAAAGTTTGAAATGTAATGAAAATCTGCCGTGTTTGCATTAATCTCGGCCGGTGTATATGAACTTTCACAATAATATAGTATATTGTAGGAGAACTAGCAAGATGCTCGTGCGTTGCATGGAAGATCAAGATCTTGTGGGAGAAAAGGATGAACGAGGGAAGGCCTTATCTACAAATGTGGAGAGGAGTGCGGGTAAATTGTCATAGTTTCCTTCCTATCCTTTACATATAGATCGGACGGCCTATATTGCAGGATGACAGGCACACCATCATCACCAACTCTGCTTTTTATTGAACAGAGGCAAAGCTAACATGCGAAGTAAAATAAACACATAGGGTCTATACATACACAATTTATCTTAGGCACTCCAATAGTACGTCCACTACACATTCACGCATTTCACATCTTTCTACATCTACGGGAACCTACGAAAGGGTTAACGTAAATTGCCTCTCTCTCTCCTCCACTGATTTTCATGTTGGTGGGCCCCTCCCTCCTCCCAATCTACAATCAATACCTCACATGTTTCACATTACGTTAATTACGTAACTGGGATTATGTAGGTGTAGCATCACTAGTCCTAAAAACCCCAACTAAGCCAACCTCCCGGCATTTCGCGCGGGAAAAGACCCGTCCAGGCCATTTTAGTCGGGATTACCGGATTACTGGTAGTAGTATCGATGGATCGCGCGAAGCAACACATTTTTTTGAGGGGGCGAAGCCCCTAGTTTAAAAGGAAAAAAGGCGATACACTCACAGCACCCCTGTCGCGGTCGCTTTGCACCCCACACACGTTCGGTCCTACACATGGCTCATGCAAACGGAACGTGCTTCGGCTTACCTCTTCACTGACATGTGGGACTGCACTTGGAGAAACCGACCATGCGGCAAACTCCCCCCACCCACCGCACGAAAATCCCCACCCCCCACCCTTAAATTCCCCCAAATCCTAGATTCAACCGCCCTTCGGCCAACTAGCCAATAATATTCCCTAAACCCCCCTCCCCCCGTCCCCCTCCACTCCATTCGCTCCGCCAAAGCCGCCCTCCCCACCGCGCTGATACGTCAGCGCCGTGGTTCATCGAGGGGACGCACGGCGATCCTCTCGCTCCCACAGTATGCTCTCGTAGACTGTCGTCCTCTAGCCGCGCCGCCACCACTGGCGACGTTCCTGTGGAGGCGCACGTCGGTCAGCGCCGCCACCGCTGGTGACGTTCGTGTGGAGACGCACGGCGGTCAACTTCTCCCATGGTACGCGCATTATAGACTGAGGCCCCGTGCATGTCGGTGTAGCGCTGAATGTTAGCTGATAGACGCTGTTAATCTCACTGTTTGCCGAAGTAGTTTACAGTCAATATGCTCTGCTTAAGAAGCTTCCTTGCTCTGTTCTGCACTCAATCTACTTAGCTGAGATGGCATGCCAAGGCCGATTAGTTGCTAAAATATCCTGCCATATATTTATTGTGACATAGATTGCCATGGCCTAGTAGCCAATCTGTTAGGTGAAATATCTCTACACCATTTTATACTCGATCTTTGTTGCTGCGATGGCCTTCGATAGTTCAATGGCTGTGTGCTCGGCCTCATTGACTGCTGAAACAGCCTGCCATAATTTAGCACTCAAATTTGTTTGCTGAATTAGCTTTACATATATTTCGTTACTTAGATCTGCTCGTCCAAATATCTTTCCATAGCTTTAGACATCGACCTAGGTATTTTTTTCTGGACTTCATAAAAAAGCATATATGTTTTTCCTGTAATATATAGTAGAAGAACTAATTTGTATGTCTAACAGATGGACATGACTTGGATAACTTCTGCTCGAAGATTCTCCGCTGCATATGTCGAGGGGGTTGAAAACTTCATGAACTTTATCAGAGCTGAGTATGGTAGTCTAAAATCAGATGTGCTCTGCCCATGTAGCAGTTGTATGAATTCAGTTACAAGACCCCAGTCAACTGTGCAAAATCATCTACACTTGTATGGGATGTCGGTCACATATACTAGGTGGGTTCATCATGGTGAAGCTGTGAATGTCAATGTTATTGACTACGTGGAAGCAGCAGATCACCATCTTGATCTGCCTGATGCTCAGGTGGAAGAGGAGGAGGAGGTGGTGGTGGCGGAGCCAGTGAGTTTGACCAACGTTGAAACAATGCTACGAAATGCTCGTGCATTTCGTGAACTTTCACCTGCAGAAGAAAAACGGTGGGCCGGCATGCTGGAACAATGCAACATGGCTGTCACCCCAGGAAATAAGCTGTCAGTATTCTCAGCTATGGTAACCTTTCTTCAGGTGAAGACATCTGAGCGGATGACCAACAAATCATTCGATGCGATGTTGGCTGCTTTCCGCAAATCTGTCCTAGATGCGTCTGAGCTGCCACACACCTACAGTAAAATGAAGAATTTCCTTCGTACAGTTGGAATTGGATATGATATGATGCATGTTTGTAAGAGTAATTGTGTTCTGTTCCGGAAGGATTATGCCAACTTAAGTGAATGCCCGAAATGCAAATCATCAAGATGGAAAGATGGCGATGTTGTGAAGAGGGTTCCTCATAATGTTCTGAGACATTTTCCAATTATACCAAGAATGCAGAGGTTGTTTCATGATGCTGAAACAAGACAGGATGTACTATGGCATTCTAGGAACCAGGAGTATAGAGATCAGAATGTAATGAGCCATCCATCTCATGGTAGTGAGTGGAAAAGCTTCAATCATAAACACAAAAAGTTTGATGCTGACCCGAGAAACATTAGACTTGGCTTAGGTTTACATGGATTTAACCCATTTGGCCACTAGAGTGCCACATATAGCATGTGGCCAGTGCTTGTTATCCCTTACAACATGCCTCCAAATGTCTGCACCAAAGAATCAAACTACATGATGGCCTTGCTCATCCCAGGTCCAAGAAGTCCTAGAAAGGATTTTGATTTGTTCATCGAGCCTCTTGTGGAGGAACTTGAACAGCTATGGAGGGGCGTTCTCACTCGAGACCTATATAGCAGCCCACCAGCTGATTTCTTTCTGCGTGCTGTTATAATTTGGTGCAGCCATGATTATCCGGCTTTGGGCACTATATATGTCAGGGCGAATGACACATGGTTACAATGCATGTGTTCGCTGTGACAGTAATCCGCTGTCATACGCAATACTTAGCAAGATCTGTTACATTGGACACCGCTGTTTCCTTGCCAAGGACAAGCCGCATCCTAGAAAATACCGAAGACATGTGTTCAATGCAAAGCATGAAAATCGTGATGCGCCAAAGAGGCTCACCACCAATGAGTTGCAAGTGGAATTAGAGAAGGTCAGGCATATTACACAAGGAAACCATCTTGGTAATGGTAGCGGGAAAAGGAAGCATGGCAGGGCAGAAGAGAGATTATTGTTTACCCGCGGGTCCACTTTGTGGGACTTGGAGTATCGGAAAGATTTGGATCTGCGGCATAATCTTGATGTGACGCACATCGAGAAAAATATATGTGACAGCATTATCAGCACACTTCTTAATATTGAAGGCAAGACAAAAGATACCTTAAAATCTAGGATTGATTTGACACACCTGGGTATCAGACAGGATTTGCAGGTGCAAGATGAAGGTAAACCACGGGATATGGCACCAGCTGTGTACGTCTTGGACAAGGTAAAAAGAAAAGAATTCTGCGAGGTCCTGTCACGTCCTACTTCAAAGGGTTTTACCTGTTATCCTTAGAGGATTGGGCCGCCCTGACTTATACAGAGCAGTTGCAGAGTTGGGCCAATTCTTCAGGGAACTCTGCAGTAGAAATATCAGGATAGATGCTTTGGAGCGTCTTAGAGACAAGATACCAACTATCCTATGCGACCTTGAGAAGATATATCCTCCAGCCTTCTTTGATGTGATGGTGCATTTGGCTCTTCATCTACCTGATGAGGCACTACTTAGAGGTCCAGTACAGTATGGTTGGATGTACCCTATTGAAAGGCGGCTAGGCACTTTCAAGGGCTATGTTAGGAACAGAGCTAGACCCGAGGGTTCCATTGCGGAGGCCTAGATTGCTACAGAAACATTGACATTTTGCTCAAAATACATTGAAACAGCTGATCATCTTAGCAAAGAGGTGGGTGAAGACAATCCCGGGCTCAATGTTTTCGATTATTCTGTTCGAGTTACAGGGAAGAGTCGACAAGAGGACAAACCTAAAGATTTGGACAAAATGGTTTGGTATGTGTTGAATAACTGTCCTGAGATACTACCTTATATCAATTAAGTGCTAAGTACTGCAGCTTATACATTGTAATTCTACTAAACTTGCAGCACATTCTTATATATTTAGATGTTTGACGCGATCACTATGTTGTGCAGCATCTACAAAAAGGATTTACTGCCGCAAAATCCAAGAAACATTAACAAACTGGTTATGGCAGGATTTGCGAAATGGTTCAAGAGCCATGTAAGCTTTTGAATTGCACTGTCAATTTTTTAATATAGTGAGTACATAAGATGATCAACTTGTCTATTTTCTAACCATAGGTTAAGAAGATGCGGGAGGATGGGCAGGCAGTTGATGATGCCCTTTACTCTCTAGCAATGGGTCTTGATACTCGGGTAAGACATTATGAATCTTGCATTGTTGGAGATGTGCGCTACAACACCCTTGCACGAGACGAAGGCAGGAAGACACAACACAGTGCCATCATGAGCACGGATGCGTATGACAAAGAGACAACTGAAATGTATGCTAACATAACAGACATTGTTCAGTTGCAGTATATCTCCAGTTTCGAGGATCATCGGTGTGTGGTTCTGTTGTGCTGTCGTTGGTATAACCGGTTTTCTAGGATTGCAAAACCCAGAGCTAATGATTATTCCAAATCCATCAATGTCAAGGCGGCGTACTAGACCAACGAGCCTTTTATTTTGGCAAATCAAGCAACACAGATATTTTTCTTGGAAGACACATTTGCACGTAGTGATGACTGGAAAGTATTGCAAAGGTTTGAGCAGAGGAATTCGTTTAATGAAGTTGCACAACAAGATGATGCTTACACTGCTCTTGATGTACAAGATAACACAGATGTTCCTAATATCTTTGAGAACCATCACGTCAATGACGCCAGCGAAAAGATTGCCTATCGTGCTATGGACATACAAGAGTTGATCAAGAAGAAGCCAACGTTCGAGGACGAAGAAAGAAGATGACACCGTGGGGAATTATGATACAGACTGATACACATGGCAAAGATGTTGACGCTGCTGCTGTGGATGATGATTACATTGCTTTTGTTGTCAGGTGGTTGGTGCGACATATGCCAATGGGTGGCTTATCATTGTGGGAGCCAGTAAGACGTCGCCGGTGCCTAAAAACGGGATAAGGCGAAGACATGCACGCCGGCGAATCTTACCCAGGTTCGGGGCTCTCCGTGGAGATAACACCCCTAATCCTGCTCTGAGGGGTCTCCGCATGATCACTAGATCAAAACGAGTAGCTACAAGTGCT
This sequence comes from Triticum aestivum, assembly GCF_018294505.1. Taxonomy (NCBI): domain Eukaryota; kingdom Viridiplantae; phylum Streptophyta; class Magnoliopsida; order Poales; family Poaceae; genus Triticum; species Triticum aestivum. The sequence goes on from NC_057808.1 coordinate 395,668,794, forward strand.
CCTTGAGCTGTCGGATTCGAGGGAGAAGAAGAGCAAGGCTAGCTCTCCCTTTCTCTCTATATGGTGTGTGCAATTCTATGGGACCAACCCTTTGCATGGGTGCCCCGGGGGGTTTATATAGGCCTACCCCCTAGGGGTACAATAGTAATCCGGCTGGGCGGGGGTCCCAGCCGTCAGTGTCTGTGTTCGCCGGCTTCTCCGCCGGCCATTGGGGCCCGCCGACTGGTGGGTCCCGCCGGCTGCCGGCCTCTTGGTCGACAGGCCGGCCCCACCGCTTGGGGGTCTTGTCGGCGGCTGGTTACTGTTGCCTCGTCCCTGATGACGAGGGCTTTGTCGAGGTAAGCATGGCTACAGCGTAGCCGCCTAGCGGGCTCTCACTGTAGCCTTACCTCGTCTTGTCTCCTTAATGTGGTACATGTTTCGAGGGAGGGAGGTAGCCGGCTCCTGGGGGCCGGCTACGCCCCTGGCCGACTAGGGGAGGCCAGGCCGCCTTCGAACGTCTCTCTGGCTAAAGGGACCCGCCGCCCGCGGGCCGTGCTGGCGTCTGTCGTGGACGACGTTGAGGCCAACATGGCTACAGTGCTGCGCCGGACGAGAGATGGCTGACCCGTACGGCGTCCTGTGGCCATGCCTGCTTCGGGATTCGGGGGTAGTGGGCTGTACTATGGCCACGCCCCATCTTATCACCGTTAGGTGGACACAATCTTGGCAGGTGCGGTCTTGGCCGGCTTCTAGGAGTCGGTGTTCTTCATGGCCGGCTTCTGGGAGTTGGTGTTCTTCATGGCTGGCTTCTGGGAGTCGGTCCTTTTGGAGCCGGCTTCCTGGAGTCGGCCATCTCGTAGCTTTCTTGGGGAAGGTTTCTGGGACTGGGTCGCCTTCTGGGAGTCGGCCCTGGGGATAGCCGGCCGGGGGAAGGCGGCCCTATGCTTCGTATGCTTGAAGGCTTAAATGACCTGATAATTTCTTGAGGAGCCAGGGGGAGTCGGTTAGGCTACCCGTGGCCATTTACTCCGACAGTAGTCCCCGAAGCTGATTGGGCTTCGAGGTTGGGTGGAAGTCGAGAAGCTCGGTCAGCTTCCTATCTTGACGAGCTAGCAGCTGGGAACCGGCTTCGGTTGGGCGCGCCGCCTTGGCGAAATTTTTTGAAGTCGGAGGGCGGGAGTCTGCTGGCTCGCGCGCCGGGCTGCGGGCCGGCCACTCGCCGCCTACAAACCACGTGGCATCCCTTGGCTAAAAAGCCTGCCAGCCCACGCGCGCGCAAGACGTCGCCGCAGGTCGGGGGCCCACCACTCCTACGCCCGGGCCCAGGCGCGGATTCTCTGCGGCCCAAAGCCGCCCGCATGTCTTCCTGCGGCGGTTTCGGCACGTCTTTAGGGCGCAGTAAACGCGGGGCGTTGGGGGAGTGGATGCAGTTAATCCCATGTCCCACCCCACGCCTCGCCTCCTCGGCTTCGCCGCGCGAAGCTATAAGTAGGGGGAGGGGGGAAGCGGCAGGCGCTCGCACGCCCCTCTCCTCTCCACCATCTTCTTCCTTCTGTTCTCCCTCACAGCAGCGTCTCGCCACCGTACCGTTCCACCACTCTTTTCTCCGCCGCCGCGCTCATTCTCGCCGGTCTCACGCCGCGATGCAGTACGGCGGGGATTGGGACGGCTCCAACGTCCATGAGGACCACGTCGAGTTCCTCCGCAAGACGCGGTGGCTGCCCGGCGCGGACAAGGTGCGGGTCTGTCTCGCGCCCGCGAAGGAGATCACGTCGGAGCCGGAGGAGGGCGAGCGGGTGGTCTTCCGCTCGCATTTCTTGCGCGGCATCGGCTTGCCCGCGAGCGCCTTCTTCCGCTCCTTTCTTGAATTCTACCAACTCCATCCGCACCACCTCACCACGAACACGGTGGTGCTGCTGTCCGCCTTCGTCACCTTGTGCGAAGGCTACCTCAGCGTCCTCCCCACCCTCGAGCTCTGGGCGGAGTTCTTCCAGTCCAAGCTGGGCACGCGTATGCGGGGTGTGCCGGCTCAGAGCGGCGCCTTCATCGCGATGCGGAGGGTGACAGCCGACAACCCCTTTCCCGTCATCACGCCGATCCAGTCGGTGAAGCTCTGGCAGAAGTCATACTTCTACGTGAAGAACGTCGCCCCTCAAGCCGACTACGTCAATTTGTCGGCTTACGAAGCCGGCCCGCCGGCGGGTAGGCGGCCCCAGTGGTCCTATCGGGCCGTGACGCTGACGCCGGCTGGAGCCGCGGCTGTCGCCTGACTGCGGGTGATGATCCAGTCGGAGGGTCTATCTGGGCCCGACCTGCTGGCCGCCTTCGTCACGCGCCGGGTGCTTCCGCTCCAGAGCCGCCCTCATCTGATCTGTCAGATGAGCGGCCCGCTCGATCCGAGTCGGATGTGCACCAAAGACATGCCTCACGACGAAGTGGCCCACATGGTGAACTACCTTGCGAACTGCAAGCTCTCCGCAGAGTGCCAGTTTGGCAAGGAGCCATATTGCCGAGCTCACCCGCCACCGACGGTATGTTCTCTTTTTCCCTTTCTTCTCTCAGTTTTGTCGCCGAGTTCCTTTTGGCCGACTCTGACTAGTCGGCTTGTCTCGACAGAGCCCTCTTGTTCGGCCTGCAGGCGGGTCGGACGCGGAGCGCCAATTCGTCCCCGACCAGACGGAGCACGACCTGGAGGACCCCGACTTGGGGGCGGCCGCCATGGATGACAACACTTAGGCGGGCGGTGGCCAAGACGGCAGCGAGGCAGGCGGCTCCGGGCTTGGAGTCAGCTTCGAAGACTGGCCGGACGACGACGAGGCGGAAGTCGTCCCCCGCCGCCAGCTGGCGTCTGGCCACGGCGCGGGCTCCTCCGCCGCGCCGCCTGCTCGGGGCGGCGGGCAAAAGCGTCGTGTCGCGCCGGGCTTGTTCGGCAGTCGGCCGAAGAAGCCCAGAGGCGGGGCAGCGGCGACCAGGCGGGAAGAGGCGGCCGCGAAGGCGGCCCACTTCCGCAAGGCGGTGAAGCAGCCGCAGACGGTGTCGGCGTAAGTATATACTCCTTCATGTATTCTTTCTTCTTTTCTCTGGTAGTTCCTGAATCCTTGTCCTTTCTCAAAAAACCAGGGGCTCCATTGTAGCTCGAGTGGGTTGCTGCCGCCTCCGTCGTTGGGTCGCCGGGCGGATCCGGGAGCACCACTCGCCGCGTGGACCCCTGTGCCGATCTTCAGGCGGCGATGGAGCGGAACGCACGGGAGGTGCGGGAGGAGCGGGAGGCGCGGGAGGCGGAGGCATTGAGGGCGGCCGCCGCCAAGGCGGCGCAGGAGGAGGAAGTGGCGAAGGCGCGTGCCGACGCCGCGGCCAAGGCCCAAGCGGAGGCTGCGACTGCGGCGATGGCGGAGGGGGCGTTGCTGGTCACCCCACTGCGCGTCGCGGCGCCTGGGGCCCCAGAGCCCTCGCCAGAAGAAGCCGGCGGTGACCAGCTGGGGCTGGAGAGGGAGGACGATGTCGTCGTCCTGGAGAGGGTGGCGGCACCGGCCCCGCCGACTGGGGCGACTCAAGGCGGCCGGCCTAACCTGCCGCCTGTGCAATCGGCCGGAGGCGAACCGGCCGCGAGGACTGATCTGGTGGTCCGGACGCCGTCGCGCCAGCGCGCGGGGAAGGCCGCATGAGAGCTGCAGAAGGCTGCATCGCAGCCGCAGCCGGCCGCGGGCTCCAGCTCGTCGGCCCAGGATATGGAGGCGGCCAGCGCCAGCTCGGGGTGGACGCCGGGCGGAGGGACGGCCGTGATGAACGTGGCCGCAGGACGTCCGTACCCAGCTCCAAGCCCAGGGTACGGCGCTGAGGAAGTACAACGACGAGTTCCTTGCGACGCGGGCGACCATCCGGGTTAGTCTTCTTGTCTTTGCTTTTTGGATCTTGATTTCTTCCGTGGGGGCGTGTCAGCGCACCCACTGGGTGTAGTCCCCGAGTCCGAGTCGGCTGCTGAGCAGGCGGCTTGGGACTTCCTAGCGGACCTTGTTTTGCTATTCTTGTTCTCATTTCGCTCCTCTGCCTAACTTGCAGGACTACCACAACCTCCACACGACTGCCTTCAACTCCCAGTCTCGGGAGCTGACCCAGAAGACTGCTGACCTATCTGAGAGCCGGGGTACGTGCTTCGTCTTTTATCTCACGTGGGGGCGCGTCAGCGCACCCACTGGGTGTAGTCCCCGAGATTCGGGCCGACTACCGAGCAGTCGGGTCAGATCTTCCTTGACGACTTCTTCTTATTGCTTCTTTTACTCTTCCATCCCTGCAGCGGCCAACGCCAGTCTAAGGGAGCAGCTGGGAGGGTCTCAGGGCGCCCTCCGTGGTAAGGAGGCCGAGTTTGCCGCCTTGGCGCAAGAGCGTGACCGCCTGGCCAAGAGGTTGGCCGACCAGGAGGAGAGCCACAAGGCGGCCCTGAAGGCGGTGCAGGACAGCGAGGCCGCCCTCCAAGCCGAGTATGAGACAGAGGCGGCTAGCTGGGCCGAAGCGAAGCAGACGCTGATCGACGGCTATGGCCAGATCGAAGATTTGGTTGACGGTAAGCCGCCTTCTTCTTCGTCCTTGCTTGCCGCTTGTAGTTTTGGCTCGTTTTCCGACTTGGTGTTTTTTCTCTTCTTTCTCTTTCTTTCTTGCGCAGAGTACTTCCCTGGCTACTCTACCGCCACCAACCAGATCATCGAGGCCCGCCATGAGGCACAGAGGCAGGCTGGCGCCGAGATCGCGCCAAACGCTCGCCGGTCGCTGGAGGAGCAGCTCTTGGCGATCCAGGCCCGCCTCCAGCCGACTCATCGCCTGCTCCGCCGGCTTCAACGTGTCGGGGCGCGGGTGTTGGCCGCTCTCTGGCCTGGTGAAGTGATTCCCCGCACCACCAGTCGGACTGCCGACTGGCTGGAGGTGGCGGTCGGCCGCTTCGAGGCCTGGAAGGCTTCGGCGGCTCGGTCCGGCGCCAGGCGGGCGCTGGAGTTCGTCAAGGCCTGGTATCCCGGGCTGAGTCTGGACCAGCTGGCCACCTGGCGGCAGCAGGCCGACACGGAGCTGGAGCCGGCGTGGCCGGTTCTCATCCGGCGGGCTTCAGCGATCGCCGACTACACCGACACCAGCGCCTTCGCCCCTGAGGTGGACGACAACGGCGTTGCCAAGCCGGAGGAATGGTTCGGGCTGAACCCGGCAGATGGCGAACACTCGGCGGAGGAGATCGACTCCAGCGTCGAGGGCGAAGAGGAGGAGGAGGGTGAAGACGCCGGGCCGGATGGTGGAGCGGCCGGTCAGCCTCAGCTTGACCGTGCCTCCAGCAACACGGCACGCGCGGGTGCACCGCCTGCAGCCGGCCATGATCAAGCCGAGACCCGCCAGCCGGCCACTCCTCCAGCCGGTGGCGCCGTCTCCACCGACCAACCCGGCTCCCACACCGCGCCTTTAGTCTAGTCTGCTATCTTTATTTTCCTGTGTTATCACATTTGGAACAATATTTTGTTAAGTTTGCACAATTCCACCCACTGGGGGGTGTATTCGAACTATGTTAATTGCCGGCCTGTTGGGGGCTTGTAACGCCCACGATGCGGCTATATCTCCCACGTGACGAGGCACGATTTGGAGGCATAACCGCATTGTGGTTTTGTCGCAAGAAGGGTCATCTTCACACAATCCCATGTAATGAACAAGAATGGGATAAAGAGTTGGCTTACAATCGCCACTTCACACAATACATAAATATAAATCATACATCATCCAAGATACACACATAGACCGACTACGGTCAAGATCCAAATGAAAATAAGATAACCCCAAATGCTAGATCCCCGATCGTCCCAACTGGGCTCCACTACTGATCATCAGGAAAAGACACATAGTAACGACCACGTTCCTCATCGAACTCCCACTTGAGGTCGATCCCATCATCTGCACTGGCATCGTCGGCACCTGCAACTGTTTTGGTAGAATCTGTGAGTCACGAGGACTCAGCAATCTCACACCCGCGAGATCAAGACTATTTAAGCTTATAGGAAAGGATGGTGTAAAGAGGTGGAGCTGCAGCAGGCACTAAGCATATATGGTGGCTAACATACGCAAAAGAGAGCGAGAAGCGAAGCAACGGAACGGTCGACATCTAGCAATGACCAAGAAGTGATCCTGAACTCCTACTTACGTCATTCATAACTCAAACCGTGTTCACTTCCCGGTCTCCGCCGAGAAGAGACCATGACGGCTACACACACAGTTGATGTATTTTAATTGGGTAAAGTGACAAGTTCTCTACAACCGGACATTAACAAATTCCCATCTGCCTCATAACCGCGGGCACGGCTTTCGAAAGATAATACCCTGCAGGGGTGTCCCAACTTAGCCCATCATAAGCTCTCACGGTCAATGAAGGATAAACCTTCTCCCGGAAAGACCCGATCAGTCTCGGAATCCCGTTTTACAAGACATTTCGACAATGGTAAAACAAGACCAGCAAAGCCGCCCGATGTGCCGACAAATCCCGATAGGAGCTGCACATATCTCGTTCTCAGGGCACAATGGATGAGCCAGACGTCGGGTTGGCATAGACCCTGGTTGCCCAGGGGGCGCCGGACATCGCTCGGTTTGGGCCAGTACTCGAAGGAGCACTGGTCCGGGGGTTTAAAATAAAGATGACCCTCGGGCTCGCGAAAACCCGGGGGAAAAAGGCTTAGGTGGCAAATGGTAAAACCAAAGTTGGGCCTTGCTGGAGGAGTTTTATTCAAGGCGAACTGTCAAGGGGTCCCATAAATCACCCGACCGCGTAAGGAACGCAAACTCATGGAACATAATCCCGGTATGACAGAAACTAGGGCGGCAAGAGTGGAACAAAACACCAGGCATAAGGCCGAGCCTTCCACCCTTTACCAAATATATATAGATGCATTAATTAAATAAGAGATATTGTGATATCCCAACATATCCATGTTCCGACATGGAACAAACTTCAACTTCACCTACAACTAGCAACGCTATAACAAGGGCTGAGCAAAAGCGGTAACATAGCCAAACAACGGTTTGCTAGGAAAGGATGGTTAGAGGCTGAGATGGCAATATGGGAGGCATGATATAGCAAGTGATGGGTAGCGCAGCATGGCAATAGAGCGAACAACTAGCAAAGCAAAGATACAAGTGATTTCGAGGGGTGGTCATCTTGCCTGCAAGGTTCTCAGAGTTGTCGAAAGCTTGATCCTCGTAAGCGTACTCAACAGGTTCCTCATTCACGAACTCGTCTCCCGGCTCTACCCAAGACAAGAACACAAGCAACGGAACCACAATCAATCACGAGAAATGCACAAGCAACATGATGCAGAACATGTATGATATGCGAGATATGATATGCGATGTATATGCGTGCTCCGGAAGGAAAATGATTAACAAGGTAGTAACTTGGCAAACCAAGCATGCCACTGGAAAGATGAGATGATTTCGGTTGAAATCGATATAAAGATCACCGGAATCGGATGCACGGTTTGCAAATGGCAAGCAAAACAAGAATGACACGAATCTGCGATTAACAGCAAGATAGCACTTAGAATGCAACAAGTAACAATGCTACAGCACTACAACATAGCAACAATGCATATGACCATAATCTACAGGAGATGCTAGACAAAAGATGAACACTGAGCTACGGCTAGATCACAATATAACAGGCTCAAACAAGCATGGCAAAAGTGCAAAAATTACTGGACATGCCTGAAACAGCATCAGGTAGCAATGTTCAGAGCACAAAATCAACATGCTACAGGAACTTAACATGGCAAAACAAGGAATGGAGGTGTTCTACTAAACGCATACGACAGAAGTCCCTTAGAGACCATAAGCCAAAAAGGACCGGAAGATATGATGGCAACCATGTAAACATAGCAAACGCCTTGATAAGACTCCACCATGTAAACGCATACAACACTCCACCACTACGAGAGGATCTCGTCCCGAGATCTAGGACTGAAAGAACTCTGGATATTCGGAACGGAGATGGTCCTCGCATTCCTAGGTGGCTTCTCGGTCGGAATGGTGCGACCACTTCACTTTCAGCAATTTGATTGACTTGTTGCGAGTCTTGTGCTCAGTTTCTTCAAGAATAGCAACGGGGTGCTCATGATAAGACAAATCTTCTTGGAGGCCAATCTCTTCGAAGTTGATGGTGCGCTCAGGCGTCTTGAAGCACTTGCGAAGCTGTGACACGTGGAACACATCATGCACGTTCGCGAAGTTGGAAGGAAGCTCAAGTTGATAGGCGAGGTCGCCTCTTTTGGCAATGTTCTTGAAAGGACCCACGTATCTAGGGGCAAGCTTCCCTTTGATACCGAAGCGACGAGTGCCTTTCATTGGAGAGACGCAGAGGTAGACATGGTCTCCGATCTCGAAAGCCACATCACGGTGCTTACTATCATAGTAACTCTTCTGGCGCGATTGCGCGGCTTTGAGATTATCACGCATGACTTTACACATTTCTTCAGCCTCTGTGATTAAGTCATTGCCAAGAAGTTGGCGTTCACCAGTCTCTGACCAATTGAGAGGAGTACGGCACTTTCTGCCATAGAGAATCTCGAATGGGGCCTTGCCCGAACTCGCTTGGAAGCTGTTATTGTAGGAGAATTCGGCATATGGAAGACAATCTTCCCATTTCATGCCAAAGGAAACGACACAAGCCCTGAGCATATCTTCAAGAATTTGATTGACTCGCTCGACTTGGCCACTAGTTTGAGGATGGAAAGCTGTGCTGAAGCGAATGTTTGTGCCCATGGCCTTCTGGAAGGAGTCCCAGAACTTAGAGGTGAAGATGCTTCCACGATCTGAAGAAATCAATTGTGGAATGCCATGCAAGGAGACAATTCTGGAGGTGTATAGCTCTGCCAACTGAGCTGCTGTGATGGATTCTTTGATTGGAAGGAAATGAGCCACTTTAGAAAGCTTGTCTATGACAACGAAGATAGCATCATTTCCACGCTTGGACTTGGGAAAACCAGTCACGAAGTCCATTTCGATATGATCAAACTTCCATTCTGGGATAGCAAGAGGTTGAAGGAGACCAGCTGGTCGTTGGTGTTCTGCTTTCACTCTTCGACAGACATCACATTCATTCACGAACTGAGCAATTTCTCGCTTCATTCGAGTCCACCAATACGACTGCTTGAGGTCATGGTACATCTTCGTACTTCCAGGATGAATGGAAAGGAGAGAATTGTGCGCCTCGTTCATTATGACTTTCCTTAGATCACCTTTAGGAACCACAATCCGGTCCTCAAAGAATAAAGTGTCTCTGTCATCAATGCGATAGCACTTGTATTTGGAAAGACCCTTGTCGATACCACGTTTCACCTTCTTCACCATGGCATCAAGAAGTTGTGCCTCACGAATTTGATCTTCCAAAGTAGGAGAGACTATGAGGTTGGCAAGAAAGCCTTGAGGAACAACTTGGAGATTCAGCTTGCGGAAAGCTTCACAAAGATCCGGTTGGAATGGCTTGAGGATTAAGCTGTTGCAATAAGCCTTCCTGCTTAAGGCATCTGCAATGACATTGGCCTTGCCTGGAGTATATTCAATACTCGGATTGTACTCTTGAATCATTTCGACCCATCGAGTCTGCCTGAGGTTGAGGTTGGGCTGAGTGAAGATGTACTTGAGACTCTTGTGATCGGTGAAAATGTCCACTTGTCTTCCCAACAAGAGATGTCTCCACGTTATTAATGCATGGACAACTGCCGCCAACTCGAGATCGTGAGTGGGGTAGTTCTTCTCATTGGGCTTCAACTGACGAGAGGTATAGGCCACAACTTTCTTCTATTGCATTAACACAGCACCGAGACCTTGGAGAGAAGCATCACAGAAAACTTCAAATGGCTTCGATTCATCAGGAGGAGTTAAGACAGGAGTTGTGACTAGTTTCTCTTTGAGAGTGTTGAAAGCAACGTCACACTCAGGAGACCAGACATACTTCACATGCTTCTGGAGGAGGTTGGAAAGAGGTTTTGCAATCTTAGAGAAATTCTCAACGAATCTTCGGCAATAGCTTGCAAGACCAAGAAAACTGCGGAGCTGCTTGACATTCTGAGGAGGTTCCCAATTCACAATTGCGGAAACCTTCTCGGGGTTAACAGCGATGCCCTTGGGAGAGATGATGTGACCAAGGAAAAGAACTTCATCGAGCCAAAACTCACATTTAGAGAACTTCGCATAGAATTGATACTCTCTGAGCTTGTCGAGCACCAATCGCAAATATTTGGCATGATCCTTCTTATTCTTGGAGAAGACCAATATATCATCGAGATACACCAGAACGAATTCATTGGTATAGGGGTTGAAGATGAAATTCATCATCCGAGAGAATACCGGAGGAGCATTGACAAGGCCGAAAGACACGACAGTATATTCATAAGAACCAAAACTTGTTCTGAATGCTGTCTTGGGAATATCTTCTTCACGAATGTGAATCTGATGATAACCCATACGAAGATCAAGCTTGGAGAATACTTTAGCACCTTTGAGTTGCTCGAAAAGCTCATTGATGTTGGGAAGTGGATACTTGTTCTTGATTGTCTTCTTGTTCAATGGACGGTAGTCGACACAAAGTCGGTCCGTGCCATCCTTCTTCTTTAGAAAAAGAACACCACAACCCCATGGAGATGAACTCGGTCTGATCAAACCCAGACGCTTTTGTTCATCGAGCTGTTTCGTCAATTCCTTTAGCTCGTTGGGTCCAAGATTGTATGGATGCTTGCAAACGGGTTTAGTGCCAGGCTCAAGATCGATAACGAACTCAACTGGCCGGTGAGGAGGCATACCCGGAAGCTCTTCTGGAAAGACATCTTGGTACTCACAAACGACTGGAATTTGAGAGATGGCATTCAATTCGCCCTTCTCATTGAGAGAAAAAAACCGAATGGTTTCATCACGAGCGGCATAAATGATGACATCCTCAGAAGAATGTGTCAATTGAATTTCCCTGGCAGCACAATCAAGTTGAGCCTTGTGCTTAGAAAACCAGTCCATCCCGAGAATAAGATCAATATCCGAGTCACCAAGAACAACTGGAGAAGACAGAAATTTATAGTTTCCCATCTTGATGGAAACATCCGGAACCATAGAGCTTGCGTTCATGAATTTACCCGGAGAGACAACTGATAACGGTCTAGGCAAATCTTGATAAACCAACTCATGCTTAAATGCAAATGGTCTTGATATGAAAGAAAGCGATGCACTAGTATCAAAAAGAACTTTTGCAGGAATATCCTTAACAGGAAGATTACCCATTATCACATCAGTAGATTCCTCCGCTTGAGCTGCATTCATCATGTTCACCTTTGCAGACTTTGAATTATGCTTGACCACTGCATTGCTGGAAGATCTGACAGGAGGAGGAGGAGGCAGGCGCCTTTGGTTGAAGCACTTGTTAGCATAGTGACCTTTCTGCTGACACTTGTTGCAAGTCACCTCTGAGAGTGGACGGTGATAAGGAGCATTGGACTTTGGAGCTTGATTCTGAGACTTGTTCTGATAGCCAGAGTTGGAAGAACCATGGCCACTGTCGGGTGGTAGGTGCGACATATGCCAACGGGTGGCGTACCATTGGGAGCCAGTAAGACGTCGCCAGTGCCTGGAAACGGGATGAGGCGAAGACATGCTCGCCGGCGAATCTTACCAAGGTTCGGGGCTCTCCGTGGAGATAACACCCCTAGTCCTGCTTTGCGGGGTCTCCGCATGATCACTAGATTAGAAAGAGTAGCTACAAGTGCTCCTTCAGCTGTCGGGTTCAAGGGAGAAGAAGAGCAAGTCTAGCTCTTGCTTCCCTCTCTATATGGTGTGTGTGTAACTCTAAGAAGCCAACCCTTTGCATGGGTGCCCCGGGGGGTTTATATAGGCCTACCCCCCGGGGGTACAATTGTAATCCGGCTGGGCGCGGGTCCCAGTCGTCCGCGTCTGCGCTCGCCGGCTTCTCCGCCGGTCATTGGGGCCTGCCGACTGGTGGGTCCCGCCGGTTGCCAGCCTCTTGGTCGACAGGCCGGCCCCACCGCCTGGGGGTCTTGTCGGCGGCTGTTTACTGTAGCCTCGCCTCTGATGATGAGGGCTTTGTCGAGGTAAGCGTGGCTACAGTGTGCCGCCTTGAGGGCTCTTACTATAGCCTTACCTCGTCTTGTCTCCTTAATGTGGCACATGTTTCGAGGGAGGGGGTAGCCAACTTCTGAGGGCCGTCTACGCCCCTGGCCGACTGGGGGAGGCCCGGCCGCCTTCGTGCCTCTCTCTGGCTAAAGGGGCCCGCCGCCCGCGGGCCATACTCACGGCTGTCGTGGATGACGTTGAAGCCAGCATGGCTACAGTGCCGAGCCGGACGGGAGATGGCTGACCCGTACGGCGTCCTGCGGCTATGCCTGCCTCGGGATTCGGGGGTAGTGGGCCGCACTGTAGCCACACCCCGTCTTGTCACCGTTATGTGGGCGTAGTTTTGGTGGGTGCGGTCTCGGCCGGCTTCTTGGAGTCGGCGTTCTCCATGGCCGGCTCTTTGGGAGTCGGCATTCTCCATGGCCGGCTTCCTGGAGTCGGCCATCTCGTAGTTATCTTGGGGGAGGTTTCTGAGACTGGGTCGCCTTCTGGGAGTCGGCTCCTGGGGTAGCCGGCCGGGGAAAGGCAGCCCAATGCTTTGAATGCTTGAAGGCTCAAATAGCCTGATAACTTTTGAAGAGCCAGGGGTAGTCGGTTAGGCTACCCGTGGCCATTTACTCCGACAGCCACCTCTGTTCTTCTGCTGGTAAGGCTGACGAAACGTAGGAGGAGGAGGCAACCAGAACTTCTGTTGCTTAGCAGCCACAAGTGAGGAAGAAGAAGACTGAACTGCGTCTCTGACTCTCTTCTTAGAAGCCTCACACTTGAGCTGAGCAGCCTCTTGCTTCAGTGCCATATTATAGAATTGATCAAACTGAGTATGCTCAACAAGAACGAGAGCTAACTGCAGATCCTCTCTAAGGCCACCTCTGAAGTGATAGATCATGCTCTTTTCATCAGGAACGTCTTGTTTAGCGAAGCGAGCAAGTTTCTGAAACTGGATGTTGTATTGATACACAGACATGTTGCCTTGCTTGAGACTGCGGAACTCCACACGCTTGCTCTCAACAACACTTTGTGGAATGTGGTGCGCTTTGAAGTCCCGACAGAAGTCAGTCCAAGTGATCACACGACCTCCTCTTGAATCTTTGTATTGCTGAAACCAATCAGCAGCTTGGTCCTTGAGCTGAAAAGAAGTGAACTTGACATAGTCCTCAGGCCTGACATTGCTACATTCAAAATGCTTGTTGATGTCCACGAGCCAATCATAGGCATCCGTGGCCTCGGCACAGTAGCTGAAAGACTTGGGCTGATTTGCAAGAAACTGGTTGAGAGTAGCGAAGTGAGGCTGATTGTTGCCTTGACCTTGATTTCCTTGATTGCCTTGCCCTTGGGTGCGTTCTTGCAAGAGTTGCAGAATCATCTGAGCATTGGCGTTGGTGGCTGCCATGATAGCTTGCCATGCCTCCGGAGGCGGAGGTGGTGGCGGAGGGTTCGCTTGACTCCCTTCATTGCGATCCGGATTCTGACGCGTTGGCGGAGCCATCCTGAAGAGGGTGACATCCGTTAGCATCTTGATAGACAAATAGATAAGTAGAATCAACGGATAGAAATTGCAACATATAGTCTTCACAATAAACATTCGAACGAAGATGAACGAATGAATTCCGTAGTAAATCATCACACTTCCATTTAAGTTGAGAAGCCACTTGAAAAAGATATGGAATCAACATTTGACTTCGAAGCAAGTCGAATACCACAATTCAACACAAAACAAAGTATTGGCTTGCAGAATAAGCCGGAACAAACATATGATAGATATTTCGTCCGAAGTTTTCGTGGTGGGGCCCACACAGGCTCGATCGTGTAGCACCATCATGTACAAGGCTGTGCACATGACATACGAAGCGTCCCCGAGTCGGCATAGCCAAGGACTCTTTAAGACACTACGAGACCACTGTAAAACCAACCGTGTACAGGCGGACCACTAGACGTCGAACCCCAATCTCATATCATGCGTCTGTCGGAAAGATATCCTAAGGCTACTTGAATTCCCACTTATAAACTCCCGAAACTTTCTGGTTATGCAATCTGGTGTTGGCGATACAGGGGACACAAAATATATCGCCCAAACTAACAATCCCTAGATCCAGCTGTATCCATCCGTCAACACATAACCAAGAAACCTTCGGAAATCGTTTACCTCAACCTTCGAAAAGCATCCGTTATACAAGTTATGGCAATACTCCCGAACTCCCACCCCAGTACTGGGTGGCATCGAGGTGATCTCACCAACAACTGCATAAAAGAGATTTCGATGTCGGCGAAACTCAGGTATTCCAGAACTGCAACGATAAAATTGTGACGACAACACCTCGGAGCTCAACTCCCCGGGACACTGCCACAACCCCTAAATGTCAGGAGGCACCAAGAACAATGTTCTCGTCACAAAACCATCGGAACGATTCCAAGATACCCGCGTGATCCTAAAAAAAAATTAGTGAAATTTGAGGAGAGAAGAGTCAAAACTTCTACGTCAGGAGACCTCACCAGAGCGACGAAGGGACTGAGGAGTAAAAAGAATCCTACTCTCCGATATATATAATCCTAAGACTCAAAATATTTTTGCTCTAGACTCAACAACGCCAGCGATTCGATCGAGCAGGGGTCTCCTAAGTCGGGGATGGCTCTGATTACCAACTTGTAACGCCCATGATGCGGCTATATCTCCCACGTGTCGAGGCACGGCTTAGAGGCATAACCGCATTGTGGTTTTGTCGCAAGAAGGGTCATCTTCACACAATCCCATGTAATGAACAAGAATGGGATAACGAGTTGTCTTACAATCGCCACTTCACACAATACATAAATATAAATCATACATCATCCAAAATACACACATAGACCGAGTACGGTCAAGATCCAAATGAAAATAAGATAACCCCAAATGCTAGATGCCCGATCGTCCCAACTGGGCTCCACTACTGATCATCAGGAAAAGACACATAGTAACGACCACGTTCCTCATCGAACTCCCACTTGAGGTCGATCCCATCATCTGCACTGGCATCGTCGGCACCTGCAACTGTTTTGGTAGAATCTGTGAGTCACGAGGACTCAGCAATCTCACACCCGCGAGATCAAGACTATTTAAGCTTATAGGAAAGGATGGTGTAAAGAGGTGGAGCTGCAGCAGGCACTAAGCATATATGGTGGCTAACATACGCAAAAGAGAGCTAGAAGCGAAGCAACAGAACGGTCGACATCTAGCAATGACCAAGAAGTGATCCTGAACTCCTACTTACGTCATTCATAACTCAAAACGTGTTCACTTCCCGGTCTCCGCCGAGAAGAGACCATCACGGCTACACACACAGTTGATGTATTTTAATTGGGTCAAGTGACAAGTTCTCTACAACCGGACATTAACAAATTCCTATATGCCTCATAACCGCGGGCACGGCTTTCGAAAGATAATACCCTGCAGGGGTGTCCCAACTTAGCCCATCATAAGCTCTCACGGTCAACGAAGGATAAACCTTCTCCCGGAAAGACCCGATCAGTCTCGGAATCCCGGTTTACAAGACATTTCAACAATGGTAAAACAAGACCAGCAAAGCCGCCCGATGTGCCAACAAATCCCGATAGGAGCTGCACATATCTCGTTCTCAGGGCACAACGGATGAGCCAGACATCGGGTTGGCATAGACCCTGGTTGCCCAGGGGGCGCTGGACATCGCTCGGTTTGGGCCAGTACTCGAAGGAGCACTGGTCCGGGGGTTTAAAATAAAGATGACCCTCGGGCTCGCGAAAACCCAAGGGAAAAAGGCTTAGGTGGCAAATGGTAAAACCAAAGTTGGGCCTTGCTGGAGGAGTTTTATTCAAGGCGAACTGTCAAGGGGGTCCCATAAATCACCCAACCGCGTAAGGGACGCAAACTCAAGTAACATAATACCGGTATGACGGGAACTAGGGCGGCAAGAGTGGAACAAAACACCAGGCATAAGGCCGAGCCTTCCACCCTTTACCAAATATATATATAGATGCAATAATTAAATAAGATATATTGTGATATCCCAAAATATCCATGTTCCAACATGGAACCAACTTCAACTTCACCTGCAACTAGCAACGCTATAAGAAGTGCTGAGCAAAAGCGATAACATAGCCAAACAACGGTTTGCTAGGAAAGGATGGTTAGAGGCTGACATGGAAATATGGGAGGCATGATATAGCAAGTGATGGGTAGCGCAGCATGGCAATAGAGCGAACAACTAGCAAAGCAAAGATAGAAGTGATTTCGAGGGATGGTCATCTTGCCTGCAAGGTTCTCAGAGTGGTCGAAAGCTTGATCCTCGTAAGCGTACTCAACAGGTTCGTCGTTCACAAACTCGTCTCCTGGCTCTACCTAACACAAGAACACAAGCAACGGAACCACAATCAATCACGAGAAATGCACAAGCAACATGATGCAAAACATGTATGATATGCGAGATATGATATTTGATGCATATGCGTGCTCCGGAAGGAAAATGATTAACAAGGCAGTAACTTGGCAAACCAAGCATGCCACTGGAAAGATGAGATGATTTCGGTTGAAATCGATATAAAGGTCACCGGAATCGGATGCACGGTTTGCAAATGGCAAGCAAAACAAGAATGACACGAATCTGCGATTAACAGCAAGATAGCACTTAGAATGCAACAAGTAACAATGCTACAGCACTCCAACATAGCAACAAAGCATATGAAAGTAATCTACAGGAGATGCTTGACAAAAGATGAACACTGAGCTATGGCTAGATCACAACATAACAGGCTCAAACAAGCATGGCAAAAGTGAAATTACTGGACATGCCTGAAACAGCATCAGCTAGCAATGTTCAGAGCACGAAACCAACATGCTACAGGAAGTTAACATGGAAAAACAAGGCATCGCATGAATCTACTAAATGGACATGGCAAAAGTCCCTTACTGACCATAAGCTAAAAAGGAACAGAAGATATGATGGCAACCATGTAAACATAGCAAGTTTCGTTAACAGGTTTCAGACTTGGCAGAAAACAAAGCATGGCAGAAACAATAATATGAAGGCATCTTGGTGAGCCTGATGCACTCACCACAAAGCAATGCATGACAAAACAAGCATACCTAAAGCAAGATGGCATGTTTATGAAGCTATCCATGGCAAGAAAAAACGCATAGCATGTATGGATCAACTACAACAAGCTTGGCAAAATTGAATATCATGTTAAGAATCTGCCAGAAATATTTTATAGCAAAAGTAGAGCAAGATTCAGTCATGCTATGGCACTCCATAATTGCAAAAAAGGGCAGGAATGGATAAATTACAACAATATCTACAAAACATCCTTACTGAACATCACAAAAATATGCATGGATCTCTCTGTAGCATCAGGTTTACATGGCAACAAAATAACGGCAGACAAAGACTTAGAGAAATCAGAAACATTACGGAGCCTAGTTTGCATGCTTGTGCTAGTCACCACAGAGATCACAAAAATACATGGCATACACCCTTAGAAAGATGTCATGGCATACAACAAAACACATGTAGAGCTCATGCCCATAAGATGCACAGATTAGAAGATACAAAAATAACAAATCTCCAAGTTCTGCTAAGAACCAGCAGATAACAGCAACTAGCACTCTTGCTCCAGAGATTTGGGCATCAAGATGGACTCTAATGAACATGGTGCAATTGAACAAAATTTAGAGCATCACGAGACGAACAATTCCGTATATCACACGCGCCAAATGGAGCTACATGCAGAGAGTTATGCCAAGATGAACAGGTGCACATAATGTCAAACTGCAAAAAACTTTGGAAAAAACGGGGTTCGGGAAAGTCAACGCACGTAGCGATCTACTGGATCCAGATCGGGGCTCGGCCTCGATGGAGCTCGCCGGCGACGGGAGAGGAAGAAGGAGGCCGGCGACGGGGCACGGGACGGAGGAGGCGACGGCGGCGGCGGAGGAGGAGGGCGGCGCCGGCCGGGGCAGCGCGCGGAGGCGGGGCCGGCGCTGGTGGCC
>NC_057808.1:395687361-395710975 GCF_018294505.1 Triticum aestivum
CCGCGGGCTCGGGCGGGCCGGCGGCGACGGCGAAGTGGGCGCGGCGGCGCCGAATCCGGAGGTGACACGTGGCGGCGGCGGTGAAAACGGACACGTCCGTCGGTGGAAGAAATGTCCGGCGGCGCCGGAAGGCGAGGTTAGGGTTTCGTCTGCGATTGTTTTCGGGAGGGGATGCACTTATATAGCTAGAGGGAGCTAGGAGAGTCCAAATGAGGTGCGGTTTTCGCCCACAGGATCGTGATCGAACGACCTAGAGAATGGAAGAGAGTTTGGTGGGTTTTGGGCTGGTTTTTAGGGGGGGTTTTGCTGGAACACACAAATGGGCTTTGCGGTTGCCCGGTTAACCGTTGGAGTACCAAACGACCTCCAAATGGAACGAAACTTGACCGGTGGTCTCCCGGTGGTATACCAGGGCCACCTGACAAGCCTCGGTCCATTCCGAAATGTTTGACACCCGCTCATGAAAGAAAACAAGAGGGGTGCGCCGGAGGAGATGGGCGCGCCGGATTGCAAAACGGACAACGGGGAAAATGCTCGGATGCATGAGACGAACACGTATGCAAATGCAATGCACATGATGACATGATATGAAATGCATGACATGAACAAAATGCAAAACGAAAGACAAAACCCGACCACGGAGGGGATATCATAACACATAGCCGAAAATGGCAAGAGTTGGAGTTACAAAGATGGAAAGTTACATCCGGGGTGTTACAACACTCCACCACTACGAGAGGATCTCGTCCCGAGATCTAGGACTGAAAGAACTCTGGATATTCGGAACGGAGATGGTCCTCGCGTTCCCAGGTGGCTTCTCGGTCGGAATGGTGCGACCACTTCACTTTCAGGAATTTGATTGACTTGTTGCGAGTCTTGGGCTCAGTTTCTTCAAGAATAGCAACGGGGTGCTCATGATAAGACAAATCTTCTTGGAGGTCAATCTCTTCGAAGTTGATGGTGCACTCAGGCGTCTTGAAGCACTTGCGAAGCTGTGACACGTGGAACACATCGTGCACGTTCGCTAAGTTGGAAGGAAGCTCAAGTTAATAGGCGAGGTCGCCTCTTTTGCCAATTATCTTGAAAGGACCCACGTATCTAGGGGCAAGCTTCCCTTTGATACCGAAGCGACGAGTGCCTTTCATTGGAGAGATGCAGAGGTAGACATGGTCTCCGATCTCGAAAGCCACATCACGGTGCTTACTATCATAGTAACTCTTCTGGCGCGATTGCGCGGCTTTGAGATTATCACGCATGACTTTACACATTTCTTCAGCCTCTGTGATTAAGTCATTGCCAAGAAGTTGGCGTTCACCAGTCTCTGACCAATTGAGAGGAGTACGGCACTTTCTGCCATAGAGAATCTCGAATGGGGCCTTGCCCGAACTCGCTTGGAAGCTGTTATTGTAGGAGAATTCGGCATATGGAAGACAATCTTCCCATTTCATGCCAAAGGAAACGACACAAGCCCTGAGCATATCTTCAAGAATTTGATTGACTCGCTCGACTTGGCCACTAGTTTGAGGATGGAAAGCTGTGCTGAAGCGAATGTTTGTGCCCATGGCCTTCTGGAAGGAGTCCCAGAACTTAGAGGTGAAGATGCTTCCACGATCTGAAGAAATCAATTGTGGAATGCCGTGCAAGGAGACAATTCTGGAGGTGTATAGCTCTGCCAACTGAGCTGCTGTGATGGATTCTTTGATTGGAAGGAAATGAGCCACTTTAGAAAGCTTGTCTATGACAACGAAGATAGCATCATTTCCACGCTTGGACTTGGGAAAACCAGTCACAAAGTCCATTTCGATATGATCAAACTTCCATTCTGGGATAGCAAGAGGTTGAAGGAGACCAGCTGGTCGTTGGTGTTCTGCTTTCACTCTTCGACAGACATCACATTCATTCACGAACTGAGCAATTTCTCGCTTCATTCGAGTCCACCAATACGACTGCTTGAGGTCATGGTACATCTTCGTACTTCCAGGATGAATGGAAAGGAGAGAATTGTGCGCCTCGTTCATTATGACTTTCCTTAGATCACCTTTAGGAACCACAATCCGGTCCTCGAAGAATAAAGTGTCTCTGTCATCAATGCGATAGCACTTGTATTTGGAAAGACCCTTGTCGATACCACGTTTCACCTTCTTCACCATGGCATCAAGAAGTTGTGCCTCACGAATTTGATCTTCCAAAGTAGGAGAGACTATGAGGTTGGCAAGAAAGCCTTGAGGAACAACTTGGAGATTCAGCTTGCGGAAAGCTTCACAAAGATCCGGTTGGAATGGCTTGAGGATTAAGCTGTTGCAATAAGCCTTCCTGCTTAAGGCATCTGCAATGACATTGGCCTTGCCTGGAGTATATTCAATACTCGGATTGTACTCTTGAATCATTTCGACCCATCGAGTCTGCCTGAGGTTGAGGTTGGGCTGAGTGAAGATGTACTTGAGACTCTTGTGATCGGTGAAAATGTCCACTTGTCTTCCCAACAAGAGATGTCTCCACGTTATTAATGCATGGACAACTGCCGCCAACTCGAGATCGTGAGTGGGGTAGTTCTTCTCATTGGGCTTCAACTGACTAGAGGTATAGGCCACAACTTTCTTCTATTGCATTAACACAGCACCGAGACCTTGGAGAGAAGCGTCACAGAAAACTTCAAATGGCTTCGATTCATCAGGAGTAGTTAAGACAGGAGTTGTGACTAGTTTCTCTTTGAGAGTGTTGAAAGCAACGTCACACTCAGGAGACCAGACATACTTCACATGCTTCTGGAGGAGGTTGGAAAGAGGTTTTGCAATCTTAGAGAAATTCTCAACGAATCTTCGGCAATAGCTTGCAAGACCAAGAAAACTGCGGAGCTGCTTGACATTCTGAGGAGGTTCCCAATTCACAATTGCGGACACCTTCTCGGGGTTAACAGCGATGCCCTTGGGAGAGATGATGTGACCAAGGAAAAGAACTTCATCGAGCCAAAACTCACATTTAGAGAACTTTGCATAGAATTGATACTCTCTGAGCTTGTCGAGCACCAATCGCAAATGTTTGGCATGATCCTTCTTATTCTTGGAGAAGACCAATATATCATCGAGATACACCAGAACGAATTCATTGGTATAGGGGTTGAAGATGAAATTCATCATCCGAGAGAATACCGGAGGAGCATTGACAAGGCCGAAAGACACGACAGTATATTCATAAGAACCAAAACTTGTTCTGAATGCTGTCTTGGGAATATCTTCTTCACGAATGCGAATCTGATGATAACCCATACGAAGATCAAGCTTGGAGAATACTTTAGCACCTTTGAGTTGCTCGAAAAGCTCATTGATGTTGGGAAGTGGATACTTGTTCTTGATTGTCTTCTTGTTCAATGGACGGTAGTCGACACAAAGTCGGTCCGTGCCATCCTTCTTCTTTACAAAAAGAACACCACAACCCCATGGAGATGAACTCGGTCTGATCAAACCCAGACGCTTTTGTTCATCGAGCTGTTTCGTCAATTCCATCAGCTCGTTGGGTCCAAGCTTGTATGGACGCTTGCAAACAGGTTTAGTGCCAGGCTCAAGATCGATAATGAACTCAACTGGCCGGTGAGGAGGCATACCCGGAAGCTCTTCTGGAAAGACATCTTGGTACTCACAAACGACTAGAATTTGAGAGATGGCATTCAATTCGCCCTTCTCATTGAGAGAAAAAACCGAATGGTTTCATCACGAGCGGCATAAATGATGACATCCTCAGAAGAATGTGTCAATTGAATTTCCCTGGCAGCACAATCAAGTTGAGCCTTGTGCTTAGAAAGCCAGTCCATCCCGAGAATAAGATCAATATCCGAGTCACCAAGAACAACTGGAGAAGACAGAAATTTATGGTTTCCCATCTTGATGGAAACATCCGGAACCATAGAGCTTGCGTTCATGAATTTACCCGGAGAGACAACTGATAATGGTCTAGGCAAATTTTGATAAACCAACTCATGCTTAAATGCAAATGTTCTTGATATGAAAGAAAGTGATGCACCAGTATCAAAAAGAACTTTTGCAGGAATATCGTTAACAGGAAGATTACCCATTATCACATCAGTAGATTCCTCAGCTTGAGCTGCATTCATCATGTTCACCTTTGCAGACTTTGAATTATGCTTGACCACTGCATTGCTGGAAGATCTGACAGGAGGAGGAGGAGGCAGGCGCCTTTGGTTGAAGCACTTGCTAGCATAGTGACCTTTCTGCTGGCACTTGTTGCAAGTCACCTCTGAGAGTGGACGGTGATAAGGAGCATTGGACTTTGGAGTTTGATTCTGAGACTTGTTCTGATAGCCAGAGTTGGAAGAACCATGGCCACTGTCGGGTGGTAGGTGCGACATATGCCAACGGGTGGCTTATCATTGTGGGAGCCAGTAAGACGTTGCCGGTGCCTGGAAATGGGATGAGGCGAAGACATGCTCGCCGGCGAATCTTACCCAGGTTCGGGGCTCTCCGTGGAGATAACACCCCTAGTCCTGCTCTGCGGGGTCTCCGCATGATCACTTGATCAAAAAGAGTAGCTACAAGTGCTCCTTGAGCTGTCGGGTTCAAGGGAGAAGAAGAGCAAGTCTAGCTCTTGCTTCCCTCTCTATATGGTGTGTGTGTAACTCTAAGAAGCCAACCCTTTGCATGGGTGCCCCGGGGGGTTTATAGGCCTACCCCCCGGGGGTACAATTGTAATCCGGCTGGGCGCGGGTCCCAGTCGTCAGCGTCTGCGCTCGCCGGCTTCTCCGCCGGTCATTGGGGCCCGCTGACTGGTGGGTCCCGCCGGCTGCCGGCCTCTTGGTCGATAGGCCGGCCCCACCGCCTGGGGGTCTTGTCGGCGGCTGTTTACTGTAGCCTCGCCTCTGATGACGAGGGCTTTGTCGAGGTAAGCGTGGCTACAGTGTGCCGCCTTGAGGGCTCTCACTGTAGCCTTACCTCGTCTTGTCTCCTTAATGTGGCACATGTTTCGAGGGAGGGGGTAACCGGCTTCTGAGGGCCGGCTATGCCCCTGGCCGACTGGGGGAGGCCGGGCCGCCTTCGTGCCTCTCTCTGGCTAAAGTGGCCCGCCGCCCGCGGGCCATACTGGCGGCTGTCATGGATGACGTTGAAGCCAGCATGGCTACAGTGCCGAGCCGGAGGGGAGATGGCTGACCCATACGGCGTCCTGCGACCATGCCTGCCTCGGGATTCGGGGGTAGTGGGCCGCACTGTAGCCACACCCCGTCTTGTCACCGTTATGTGGGCGTAGTTTTGGTGGGTGCGGTCTCGGCCGGCTTCTTGGAGTCGGCGTTCTCCATGGCCGGCTCTTTGGGAGTCGGTGTTCTCCATGGCCGGCTTCCTGGAGTCGGCCATCTCGTAGTTATCTTGGGGGAGGTTTCTGAGACTGTGTCGCCTTCTGGGAGTCGGCTCCTGGGGTAGCCGGCCGGGGCAAGGCGGCCCAATGCTTTGAATGCTTGAAGGCTCAAATAGCCTGATAACTTTTGAAGAGCCAGGGGTAGTCGGTTAGGCTACCCTTGGCCATTTACTCCGACAGTAGTCCCCGAAGCTGATTGAGATTCGAGGTTGGGTGGGAGTCGAGAAGCTCGGTCAGCTTCCTATCTTGACGAGCCGGCAGCTGGGAGCCGGCTTCGGTTGGGTACGCCGTCTTGGTGAAAATTTTTGGGGTCGGAGGGCGGGAGCTTGCCCGCGCGCGCACCGGGCCGCGGGCCGGCCACTTGCCACCTGCGAACCACGTGGCGTCCCTTGGCTAAAAAGCCTGCCAGCCCACGCGCGCGACGGGACGTCGCCGCAGGTCGGGGGCCTGCCACGCCTACGCCCGGGCCCAGGCGCGGATTCTCTGTGGCCCGAAGCTGCCCGCGCGTCTTCCTGCGGCGGTTTCGGCACGCCTTTAGGGCGTAATAATCGCGAGGCGTGGGGGGAGTGGGTGCAGTTAATCCCACGTCTCACCCCACACCCTGCCTCCCCAGCTTCACCGTGCGAAGCTATAAGTAGGGGGAGGGGGGAGAGCGGCAGGCGCTCGCACGCCCCTCTCCTCTCCGCCATCTTCTTCCTTCTGCTCTTTCTTCCGACAGCGCCTCGCCGCCGCACCGCTCGACCACTCGATCCTCCGCCCCCGCGCTCATTCTCGCCAGCCCTACGCCACGATGCAGTTCCGCGGGGATTGGGACGGCTCCAACGTCCATGAGGATCACGTCGAGTTCCTCCGCAAGACGCGGCGGCTGCCCGGCGCGGACAAGGTGGAGGTCCGTCTTGCGCAGGCGAAGGAGATTACGCCGGAGCGGGAGGAAGGCGAGCGGGTAGTCTTCCGCTCGCATTTCTTGCGCGGCATCGGCTTGCCCGTGAGGGCCTTCTTCCGCTCCTTTCTCGAGTTTTACCAACTCCAGCCGCACCAGCTCACCCCGAACACGGTGGTGCTGCTACCTCGGTGTCCTCCCCACCCTCGAGCTCTGGGGGGAGTTCTTCCAGTCCAAGCTGGGCACGTGCATGCAGGGCGTGCCGGCTCAGACTGGCGCCTTCGTCGCGATGCGGAGGGTGGCTGCCGACAACCCCTTCCCCATCATCACGCTGATCCAGTCGGTGAAGCTATGGCAGAAGTCATACTTCTACGTGAAGAACGTCGCCCCGCAGGGCGACTACGTCAATCTGCCGGCTTACATAGCCGGCCCACCGGTAGGCAGGCGGCCCCAGTGGTCCTATCGGGCCGTGACGCTGACGCCGGCTGGAACCGCAGCTGTCGCCTGAGTGCGGGCGATGATCCAGTCGGAGGGCTTGTCGGGACCCGACCTGCTGGCCGCCTTCGTCACGCGGCGGGTGCTCCCGCTCCAGAGCCGCCCTCATCTGATCTGTCAGATGAGCGGCCAGCTCGATCCGAGTCGGATGTGCACCAAAGACATGCCGCACGACGAGGTGGCCTATATGGTGAACTACCTTGCAAACTGCAAGCTCTCCGCAGAGTGGCAGTTCGGCAAGGAGCCATATTGCCGAGCCCATCCTCCCCCCACGGTATGTTTTCTTTTTCTCTTTCTCTTCTCTCAGTTTTGTCGCCGAGTTCCTTTTGGCCGACTCTGACTAGTCGGCTTGTCTCGACAGAGCCCTCTTCTTCGGCCTGCAGGCGGGTCGGACGCGGAGTGCCGACTCGTCCCCGACGGGACGGAGCACGATCTGGAGGAACCCGACTTGGGGGCGGCCGCTATGGACGACAACACCGAGGCGGGCGGTGGCCAAGACGGCGGCGAGGCAGGCGGCTCCGGGCTTGGAGTCAGCTTCGACGACTGGCCGGAAGATGACGAGGCTGAAGTCGTCCGATGCCGCCAGCCGGCGCCTGGCCACGACGCGGGTTCCTCCGCCGCGCCGCCTGCTCGGGCGGCGGGCAAAAGCGGCGTGCCGCGTCGGGCTTGTTTGGCAGTCGGCCGAAGAAGCCCAGAGGCGGGGCAGCGGCGACCAGGCGGGAGGAGGCGGCCGCGAAGGCGGCCCGCTTCCGCAAGGCGGTGAAGCAGCCGCAGACGGTGTCGGCGTAAGTATATGCTCCTTCGTGTATTCTTTTTTCTTTCTTTTATCTGGTAGCTCCTGAGTCCTTGTCTTTTCTCCAAAAAACCAGGGCTCCATTGTCGCTCGAGCGGGCTGCTGCCGCCTCCGTCGTTGGGTCGCCGGGAGGATCTGGGAGCTCCACTCGCCGCGTGGACCCCCGTGCCGATCTTCAGGCGGCGACGGAGCGGAACGCGCGGGAGGTGCGGGAGGAGCGGGAGGTGCGGGAGGCGGAGGCATTGAGGGCGGCCGCCGCCAAGGCGGCGCAGGAGGAGGAAGCGGCAAAGGCGCGTGGCGACGCCGTGGCCAAGGCCCAAGCGGAGGCTGCGGCTGCGGCGATGGCGGAGGGGGCCTTGCTGGTCACCCCACTGCGCGTCGCGGCGCCTTGGGCCCCGGAGCCCCCGCCAGAAGAAGCCGGCGGTGACCAGCCGGGGCTGGAGAGGGAAGACGACATCGTCATCCTGGAGAGGGTGGCGGCACCTGCCCCGCCGACTGGGGCGGCTCAAGGCGGCCGGTCTGATCTGCCGCCTGCACAGTCGGCCGGGGGCGTGCCGGCCGCGAGGACTGATCTGGCTGTCCGGACGCCGTCGCGCCAGCGCGCGGGGAAGGCCGCATCAGAGCCGCAGAAGGCCGCGTCGGAGCCGCGGCCGGCCGCGGGCTCCAGCTCGTCGGCCCAGGATATGGAGGCGGCCAGCGCCACCTCGGGGTGGACGCCGGGCGGAGTGACGGCCGTGATGAATGTGGCCGCGCAGGACGTCCGGACCCGGCTCCAAGCCCAGGCTACGGCGCTGAGGAAATACAATGACGAGTTCCGTGCGACGCGGGAGGCCATCCGGGTTAGTCTTCTTGTCTTGCTTTTTTTGATCTTGGTTTCTTCCGTGGGGGCGCGTCAGCGCACCCACTGGGTGTAGTCCCCGAGTTCCGAGTCGGCTGCTGAGCAGGCGGCTTGGAACTTCTTAGCGGATCTAGTTTTGCTATTCTTGCTCTTACTTCGCTCTTCTGCATGTCTTGCAGGACTACCACAATCTTCGCGCGGCTGCCTTCAACTCCCAGGCTCGGGAGCTGACCCAGAAGACCGCCGACCTAACTGAGAGCCGGGGTAAGTGCTTCATCCTTTATCTCACATGGGGGCGCGTCAGCGTACCCACTGGGTGTAGTCCCCAAGATTCGGGCCGACTGCTGAGCAGTCGGGTCGGATCTTCCTTGACGACTTCTTCTTATTGCTTCTTCTTTCTCTGCCGTCCCTGCAGCGGCCAATGCGAGTCTAAGGGAGCAGCTAGGAGGGTCTCAAGCCGCCCTTCGTGCCAAGGAGGCCGAGTTTGCCGCCTTGGTGCAGGAGCGTGACCGCCTGGCCAGGAGGTTGGCCGACCAGGAGGAGAGCCGCAAGGCGGCTCTAAAAGCGGTGCAGGACAGCGAAGCCGCCCTCCAGGCCGAGTATGAGAAAGAGGAGGCTGGCTAGGCCGAGGCAAGGCAGACACTGATCAACGGCTATGGCCAGATCGAAGATTTGGTTGACGGTAAGCCGCCTTCTTCTTCGTCCATTCTTGCCGCTTGCCGCTTTTGGCTCGTTTTCTGACTTGGTGTTTTCTCTTCTTTCTCTTTCTTTCTTGCGCAGAGTACTTCCCTGGCTACTCCACCGTCGCCAACCAGATCATCGAGGCTCGCCGTGAGGCACGGAGGCAGGCTGGCGCCGAGATTGCACCAAACGCTAGCCGGTCGCTGGAGGAGCAGCTCTTGGCGATCCAGGCCCGCCTCCAGCCGGCTCATCGACTGCTCCGCCGGCTTCAATGCGCCGGGGCGCAGGTGTTGGCCGCCCTCTGGCCTGGAGAAGTGGTTCCCTGCACCCCCAGTCGGACTGCCGACTGGCTGGAGGTGGCGGTCGGCCGCTTCGAAGCCTGGAAGGCTTCGGCGGCTCGGTCCGGCGCCAGGCGGGCACTGGAGTTCGTCAAGGCCTGGTATCCCAGCCTGAGTCTGGACCAGCTGGCTACCTGGCGGCAGCAGGCCGACACGGAGCTGGAGCCGGCGCGGCCGGCTATCATCCGGCGGGCTTCGGCGATCGCCGACTACACCGACACCAGCGCCTTCGCCCCTGAGGTAGATGACAACGGTGTTGCCCAGCCAGAGGAATGGTTCGGGCTGAACCTGGCAGATGGCGAAGACTCGGCGGAGGAGATCGACTCCAGTGACGAGGGCGAAGAAGAGGAGGAGGAGGGTGAAGACGCCGGGCCGGATGGCGGAGCGGCCGGCCAGCCTCAGCTTGACCGCGCCTCCAGCAACACGGCACGCACGGGTGCGCCGCATGCCACTGGCGGTGGTCAAGCCGAGACCCGCCAGCCGGCCACCCCTTCAGCCGGTGATGTCGTCTCAACCGACCAACCCGGCTCCTACATCGCACCTTTAGTCTAGTCTGCCATCTTTTATTTTCCTGTCTTGTCACTTTTGGAACAATATTCTGTTAAGTTTACACAATTCCACCCACTGGGGGTGTATTCGAACTATGTCGATTGCCGGCCTGTTGGGGGCTTTATATGTATATATGACTATGCAAGTGTTTGGCTTTTCCTTGTTCTTTGCTTTTCATCCTTCTGCAGTTTCCTTTCCCGCCCTCCCTTGGTTGCCGCCTCCCCAGTCAGGCAGTTGCTCTGCAATCTGTGGCTGGGGAAGTGCTTGGCCAATTGGGAGGGCAAGTACTCTAGCTTTGTTGGATTATAGCGAAGTGTTTGGGAAGCCGGCCAGCCGACTGTTCTGACAGCCGGCAAGCGTGGTCGGAGGCCGTCTTTTCGTTATACAAGTTCATTAGTCCTTAGCCGTTTTTCGTGTGGGCATCCTTTCTGCCTTGGCTCTTGCTAGTCGGATAGTCGGTTCTTCGAGCTGCGACTTTCAACAAGAGAGGACTCGGGAGCCGGCACACTACTTGTCTGACTTCAGGTAGAACTTTAATATAGCTTAAGGCGGCCAGTCCCCGGGCCGACTAGTCGAACCCGGTGCTAGACAGGAAATCAAATGTAATAATACATTCATGGATATGACACTCGTCACTCATAGATAAATGAAGGCAGTCCCCGAGTGCTCCTCGGGGGGCCTGTTGTTTCGTACTTAATACAAAAGGGTAGCATGATACATACTGCTTTCAACTGTAAAATCTTCTCAGGAGGTTCGCGTTCCATGGTTGCTCCGACTCCTTGCCGGAGTCATCCCTCTTGCGTGCTCTTGGTTTTTGCGCGTCGATCAAGTAGTAGGAGTCGTTGCCTAGTGCCTTGCTGATAACGAAAGGGCCTTCCTAGGGGGCCGAGAGCTTGTGCTGGCCGGCTCTTCGCTGGATCAGCCGAAGCACAAGGTCGCCCTCCTGGAAAGATCTTGGCTTGACCTTGCGGTTGTGGTAACGGCGCAACCCCTGCTGGTAGATGACGGACCGGCTGAGTGCCAACAGCCGGCCTTCTTCCAGTAGGTCGGCACCGTCTTCTCTTGCTTCCTTGGCCTCCGCCTCCGTGTACATGGTGATCCGAGGCGAGTCGAACTCGATGTCGGTTGGGATGACAGCCTCGGCACCATATACAAGGAAGAATGGAGTGAAGCCGGTTGACTTGTTAGGGGTAGTACGCAGACTCCAGAGGATAGCCGGCAGCTCATCGAGCCAGCAGCCGGCCGATTGCTCCAGTGGTACAAGCAGTCGGGGCTTGATGCCGGAGAGGATGAGTCCATTTGCTCGCTCGACCTTGCCGTTTGACTGCGGGTGGGCAACGGACGCTAAGTCCGGTCGGATACCCTGCGTCGTGCAGAAACGTGCCAATGCTCCTTTGGCAAAGTTTGTGCCATTGTCGGTGATGATGTTGTGCGGTACGCCGTACCGAGTAGTGATGTCGGTGATGAACGTCACGGCAGTCGGCCCGTTCAGCTTCTTGATCGGCTTCACTTCGATCCACTTGGTGAACTTGTCCACGGCGACAAGCAGATGTGTCAAGCCGCCGCGGGCTGTCTTGAAAGGGCCCACCATGTCCAGTCCCCAGACGGCAAAGGGCCAGGTGAGGAGAATGGTCTTGAGTGCAGAAGCCGGCAGGTGTTGCTTGGAACTGAAAACATGGCATCCTCTGCAACTCTTGACTATCTCTTTGGCATCTTCCAAAGCAGTCGGCCAAAAGAAGCCGTGGCGGAAAGCTTTGGCCACAAGTGATCTTGAGGCTGCGTGGTGGCCGCATTCGCCTAGATGGATATCCTTGAGGATTGCCACTCCTTTTTCTAGCTCGACACAACGCTGGACGACTCCAGTGACGCTGCGCTTGACAAGCTCTCTGTTGATTATTGCATATGCTCCGGCTCGTCGTTACACTAGTCTTGCTGAGATCTCATCAGCCGGCAGCACTCTGTTGACTAGGAATTTGAGGATGGGCTGGGCCCATGATGGAGCTGTGACTTCTTCTTCTGTTAGTGCGGCCACCATGACTCCGGTGGATGGGTTGGGTGGCGTGGAATTGGAGTCGGCCACCGCTTCTTGTGTTGCTGCAGTCCCCGGGCCAGGTTCTGAAGTCCCTGGACCGGGTGTGACTACGGCAGTCCCCGGCCAGTCCTCGAAGTCCCCGTGCCACCTGCGGGGTTCCTGCAGTCGGATCCGGCTGCATCGGGGACAGGTGGTACGAAGATAGAGTCCGACTCTGGAGACGGCTTGATGGACGGCTTGAGGAGGCGCTGGAGGGAGACGCCGGTCGGTATGGCCTGTCGGGTGGAGCCGATCCGTGCCAGGGCATCTGCTTGGTCGTTGTCGGCCCTTGGTACGTGGAGGAACTCACACCCTTCAAAGTACCCACTGATCTGCTGGACGAGGAATCGGTACCTCGCCATCGCATCCTTGGCGTCCCAGTCGCCAGACGACTGCTGGACCACCAAGTCTGAGTCGCCATAAGACAGGATCCGGCGTATGCCGAGTTCTTTGGCTAGCCGGAGCCCATGTATGAGCGCCTCGTACTCGGCCACGTTGTTGGAGGCGGCAAAGTAGATTTGCAGCGTGTATCTGAGTTTGTCGCCTTTGGGAGAGGTGAGGACGATGCCGGCTCCCAAGCCGGTGCGCATCTTGGACCCGTCGAAGTGCATCCGCCAATGGGTAGAGTCGGGAGCCGGCGGTAGGTACTGGGTCTCGGCACAGTCGACGAGGAAGTTGGCCAATGCTTGGGACTTGATGGCGGTGCGGGGTTGGTAGAAGATTGTGTATGGTGCCAATGCAATGGCCCATTTAGACACCCGGCCGGATGCATCCCGGCTGCCTATGATCTCGGCAAGCGGGGCGGTGCGCATGACTGTGATGGGATGCTCTTGGAAGTAGGGCTTCAGCTTCTTGGCGGCGAAGTACACCCCATAGCACATCTTCTGGTAGTGCGGGTAGTTTTGCTTTGAGCTGGATAGTACTTCGCTTAGATAATACACCGGCCTTTGAACTAGCTGGGCTCGGCCTTCCTCCGGGCGCTGCACCACGACAACTGTACTGACCACTCGGCTAGTCGCGGCAATGTAGAGGAGCATGGGCTCCTTCTCAGACAGGTGCCGCCAGGACAGGTGGAGTGGTCAGCCTCTTCTTCATCTCATGGAAGGCTTGGTCGGCTTGGTCATTCCACTCGAAGTGAGTGGACTTCTTCATGAGTCGGTACAGGGGGAGAGCCTTCTCTCCTAGCCGGCTGATAAAGCGGTTTAGGGAGGCCAAGCACCCGGTGAACTTCTGCACATCTCGCAATTTGGTGGGAATCTCCATCCTCTCGATGGCCTTGATCTTCACAGGGTTGCACTCGATGCCGCGTTCGGAGACCAGAAAGCCTAACAGCTGGCCGGCTGGTACTCCGAACATGCATTTCTCGGGGTTGAGCTTGATTTGGAATCGGCGCAAGTTGGCGAATGTTTCTTTGAGGTCCTCCAGCAGGGTGCCGCGCTTCTCTGTCTTCACCACAATGTCCTCTACGTAGACGTGGGCATTTCTGCCGAGTTGCTTGAGGAGGCATTTCTGCATGCAACGCTGAAAAGTGGCACCGGCATTCCTTAAGCCGAATGTCATAGTCAGGTAACAGAAAGCTCCAAATGGTGTGATGAAGGCAGTCTTCAGTCGGTCTGCTGGGTCCAACTTGATTTGATAGTACCCTGAGTAGGCATCCAAAAAACTCAACAGCTCGCATCCGGCTGTGGAGTCTATCAGTTGGTCAATCCGTGGCAAAGCAAACGGATCCTTGGGGCAGGGCTTGTTGAGGCTAGTGTAGTCTATACACATACGCCACTTGTTATTCTTTTTCAAAACCAAGACTAGGTTGGCAAGCCACTCTGGAAAAAATACTTCCATAATAAAGCCAGCGGCGAGGAGCCTGGCTATCTCTTCTCCTACGATTCTTCGCTTCTCTTCTGACAGTCGGCGGAGGGGCTGCTTGACCGGCTTCGCGTCGGCTCGGACGTGCAATTTGTGCTCGGCGAAATCCTTCCGGACACCTGGCATGTCCTTTGGGGACCATGCGAAGATGTCTCGATTCTCACGGAGGAAGCCGACGAGCTCGCCTTCCTATTTACTGTCCAGGTTTGCCCCAATGACAGCAAACCTTTCCGGATTCTCCGAGTCTAGAGGTATCTTCTTCGTCTCCTTGGCCGGCTGGAAGGAGCCCTGCGCATCATGATCTTTGGGGTTGGGGGACAGAGTCGGCTACTTGCCGGCCATGGCCACAACCCGTTCCAGCATCTTCTTCTCTTCTGCCACTATGAGGGACTCGGCCAGCCGACTGCTGGCCATGGCGCACTCGATGGACTTCTTGTAGTCGCCGGCTACGGTGATGATCCCCTTCGAGCTCGGCATCTTCATCTTTAGGGAGGCTTAGTGGGGCACAGCCATGAACTTGGCCAGGGCAGGTCGGCCAAGCAAAGCATGGTAGGGGCTCTCCAGATCCACTACCTCAAACCAGATCGATTCTCGGCGAAAGTGATCCTTGTCTCCGAAGAGAACATCCATCTTGATCTTGCCGATCGGGGAACAAGACAAGCCGGGCATGATGCCATGGAACACGGTCCGGCTTGGCATGAGCTGCTTCGCCTTGATGTTCAGCTTCTCCATGGTATCGCGGTACAGTATATTGATACTGCTTCCGCCATCAATCAGGACGCGGGAGAATCGGGCAGCTCGCCTCTCCGTCGCGAGGGTGACATCCAAGACTAGTGCATAGGAGCCAGGGGATGGCATCACCTCTGGGTGGTCGGCCTGGCTCCAGTTGATGGGCTTCTCGGACCAGTGCATGAACTCGGGAGCGCTAGAGGCGACTGCGTTAACCTCTTGATGCTGACAGCGCCGACTACGCTTGTCTTCAGCTTGGCTTGTGAAGACGATGTAGGCGGCGTGATCTTCAGGGAACTCATCTTGAATGGCTCCGACTGCCGGCCGATCCGCCGGCTGCTGGGGGCTGGAGGCGGCGGGCCGGGAGGCGGAGGCGGCACCAGCCCCTCGCCCTTGGAGATTCGCGTGAGCCAGTGGCACTTTCGGGTGGTGTGGTTGGACGGCTTCGCACCGCTGTGGAACTTGCAAGGGGCGTCGAGAGTCTGCTCGTAGGAGAAAGCCGGCCTGCCACCCTTCTTCTTGGGAGCGGGCCGTTGTTCGGGTTGCTCATCTTCAACTGTGGCCACCTGCCGACTGGTGGAAGGCGGCATAGGGGCCTTGCGCTTGTGGTCGTTCTGGTAGGGGCGCCGAGTGGACTCGCTAGCCGGCGTCTTGGGAGCCGGAGCAAGCACCTTCCCAGAGGCGTCCACTCGGAGCTCGGTCTTCTTCGAGGAGTCGGCCGTGGCGTACTTATCCGCGATGATCAGCAGTTCATCGAGGGTAGCCGGCTCGTCGCAGAGGAGCCGGTTCTTGAGGAGGGTGCCCTCTCGGCACCCGGCGGTGAAGTACTCGATGGCCTGAACCTCGTGCACCCCCTCGCAGGAGTTGCGGAGCTCGGCCCACCGCGTGAGGTAGTTGCGGGTCGACTCGTTGGGCCCTTGGATGCATAGGGAGAGCTGGCGAGGCTTGGGAGGCCGCTTGTACGTGCTGGTGAAATTGCGGACGAAGACTTCCGTGAAGTCCAGCCAGCTGTTGACGCTGTAGGGCTTGAGGCTGTTGAGCCAGGTGCGCGTCGTGCCTTGCAACATGAGGGGGACGTATTTCACGGCGACGCGTCTGTTGCCGTTGGCTATGCTGACCGCAGTAGAATAGTCGATGAGCCAATCTTCCGGCTTTACGGAGCCGCTGTACTTGGGCGTGTCTCTGGGGAGCGAGAACCCTTTGGGGAAGGGCTCGTCGCGGATGCGGGGGCCAAAGCATGGCGGGCCGACATCATCTTCTTCTTCAAACGCCAGGGATCGAGCTAGGCGGTCGATCCGGTGGCGGGCGTCGTTCTCGCCGACTCCTTCGCGGCGGCCTAGACGGCCACCAAGAGTCGGATGCGTGACAGGCGGCGGGGTGGGATGTCTCTCCCCTCGAGGCGGGGGAGGAGGCGGATTTCCTTGGCGCTCCACCGCTCGAGGGCGGCCTTCCGCGTCGCGCTCGATGGTGATACGAGTCCGGCTGCGGTTAGCAGCCGGCTCCTTGTCTTTCCTCCCGCGGGTGCCGCTCGCAGTCGGCAATCGGGACGTCGCGGCGTGCTCCCGGCGCAGGGGATGACTATCAGCGCGGGCGCCGGCTTCGTGCCGTTCTGCGGCCGCGTCGATCAGCTGCTGGATCCGCCTTGTCATGTAGGGGAGCTCATCGGCTCCCAGCCCATTTAGCTCTTCAGCGGCCGCCTGAGCGGCTCGTAGATTCTCGAGCGGTGTGGCGTAGACGGGGCGATCTGCCCCCAGCATGCTGGCGATAGCCGCGCCGCGCTTCTTGACGAAGCCGGCTCGGCTCGGCCCGCTACGCGGCGGCGTACCGAAGGCGGCGCGGTCGACTTCGCGCTGGTGGGCCTCGGTGAGGCGTCTCATGGAGGCTATCTTCTGGCCTTCCACGATGAGGGTGAGGCGGCGTGCCTCCAAGGTCTCAGCGTCGGCGTCGGCCGGGATGGGGACGGATAAGTCGTGCATCGCTGCTCGCAGGGCGTCGTGGGCGTTCTCGCCCGAGTTGGCGACGTGGCTGATGACCAACACTTCGGGGACGGCGCTGCTGCCGCTGTTAGCTCGAGGGAGAGGGTCGTCGAAGACCACCACATCGGAGCGGTAGGCGTCGAGCGATGCCGTGTCGGAATCGACAAGCATCGGGTCCATGGAGCCGACCGACTCCAAGTCTGCGGCAGGCTCGCTGGAGATGTGAAGTTGGTCGAGGAGGCTGACGAGGCGGCTCACGGGGTAGTCCGTGCCCGCGTCGGACGCGGGCTCGTTGGAGATGCGAGCCTCGCCGAGCAGATCGGCGAGGGGGCTCGTCGCGCAGGCGTCGTCGACGCCTTGCAGCGCGTCGGGGCAAACGCCATCGGGCGCATCAGGCTGGCTGCGCTCGCGGGGGAGGAAAAGGGTTCCCGTCCAGAACAGGTCTCGGGACGACGGTGCACCTGGCCCCACGGTGGGCACCAAATGTCGGGTGGTAGGTGCGACATATGCCAACGGGTGGCTTATCATTGTGGGAGTCAGTAAGACGTTGCCGGTGCCTGGAAATGGGATGAGGCGAAGACATGCTCGCCGGCGAATCTTACCCAGGTTCGGGGCTATCCGTGGAGATAACACCCCTAGTCCTGCTCTGCGGGGTCTCCGCATGATCACTAGATCAGAAAGAGTAGCTACAAGTGCTCCTTGAGCTGTCGGGTTCAAGGGAGAAGAAGAGCAAGTCCAGCTCTTGCTTCCCTCTCTATATGGTGTGTGTGTAACTCTAAGAAGCCAACCCTTTGCATGGGTGCCCCGGGGGGTTT
Organism: Triticum aestivum; assembly: GCF_018294505.1. Classification (NCBI taxonomy): domain Eukaryota; kingdom Viridiplantae; phylum Streptophyta; class Magnoliopsida; order Poales; family Poaceae; genus Triticum; species Triticum aestivum. The sequence goes on from NC_057808.1 coordinate 395,704,751, forward strand.
ATATAGGCATACCCCCGGGGGTACAATTGTAATCCGGCTGGGCGCGGGTCCCAGTCATCAGCGTCTGCCGGCTTCTCCGCCGGTCATTGGGGCCCGCCGACTGGTGGGTCCCGCCGGCTGCCGGCCTCTTGGTCGACAGGCCGGCCCCACCGCCTGGGGGTCTTGTCGGCGGCTGTTTACTGTAGCCTCGCCTCTGATGACGAGGGCTTTGTCGAGGTAATCGTGGCTACAGTGTGTCGCCTTGAGGGCTCTCACTGTAGCCTTACCTCGTCTTGTCTCCTTAATGTGGCACATGTTTCGAGGGAGGGCGTAGCCGGCTTCTGAGGGCCAGCTACGCCCCGGGCCGACTGGGGGAGGCCGGGCCGCCTTCGTGCCTCTCTCTGGCTAAAGGGGCCCGCCGCCCGCGGGCCATACTGGCGGCTATCGTGGATGACGTTGAAGCCAGCATGGCTACAGTGCCGAGCCGGACGGGAGATGGCTGACCCGTACGGCGTCCTGCGGCCATGCCTGCCTCGGGATTCGGAGGTAGTGGGCCGCACTGTAGCCACACCCCGTCTTGTCACCGTTATGTGGGCGTAGTGTTGGTGGGTGCGGTCTCGGCCGGCTTCTTGGAGTCGGCGTTCTCCATGGCCGGCTCTTTGGGAGTCGGCGTTCTCCATGGCCGGCTTCCTGGAGTCGGCCATCTCGTAGTTATCTTGGGGGAGGTTTCTGAGACTGGGTCGCCTTCTGGGAGTCGGCTCCTGGGGTAGCCGGCCGGGGGAAGGCGGCCCAATGCTTTGAATGCTTGAAGGCTCAAATAGCCTGATAACTTTTGAAGAGCCAGGGGTAGTCGGTTAGGCTACCCATGGCCATTTACTCCGACAGCCACCTTTGTTCTTCTGCTGGTAAGGCTAACAAAACGGAGGAGGAGGAGGCAACCAGAACTTCTCTTGCTTGGCATCCACAAGTGAGGAAGAAGAAGACTGAACTGCGTCTCTGACTCTCTTCTTAGAAGCCTAACACTTGAGCTGAGCAGCCTCTTGCTTCAGTGCCATATTATAGAATTGATCAAACTGAGTAGGCTCAACAAGAACGAGAGCTAACTGCAGATCCTCTCTAAGGCCACCTCTGAAGTGATAGATCATGCTCTTTTCATCAGGAACGTCTTGTTTAGCGAAGCGAGCAAGTTTCTGAAATTGGATGTTGTATTGATAAACAGACATGTTGCCTTGCTTGAGATTGCAGAACTCCTCACGCTTGCTCTCAACAACACTTTGTGGAATGTGGTGCACTTTGATGTCCCGACAGAAGTCAGTCCAAGTGATCACACGACCTCCTCTGGAATCTTTGTATTGCTAAAACCAATCAGCATCTTGGTCCTTGAGCTGAAAAGAAGCGAACTTGACATAGTCCTCAGGCCTGACATTGCTACATTCAAAATGCTTGTTGATGTCCACGAGCCAATCATCGGCATCCGTGGCCTCGGCACAGTAGCTGAAAGACTTGGGCTGATTTGCGAGAAACTGGTTGAGAGTAGCGAAGTGAGGCTGATTGTTGCCTTGACCTTGATTTCCTTGATTGCCTTGCCCTTGGGTGCGTTCTTGCAAGAGTTGCAGAATCATCTGAGCATTGGCGTTGGTGGCTACCATGATAGCTTGCCATGCCTCCGCAGGCGGAGGTGGTGGCGGAGGGTTCGCTTGACTCCCTTCATTGCGATCCGGATTCTGACGCGTTGGCGGAGCCATACTGAAGAGGGTGACATCCGTTAGCATCTTGATAGACAAATAGATAAGTAGAATCAACGGATAGAAATTGCAACATATAGTCATCACAATAAACATTCGAACGACGATGAACGAATGAATTCCGTAGTAAATCATCACACTTCCATTTAAGTTGAGAAGCCACTTGAAAAAGATATGGAATCAACATTTGACTTCAAAGCAAGTCGAATACCACAATTCAAAACAAAACAAAGTATTGGCTTGCAGAATAAGCCGGAACAAACATATGATAGATATTTCGTCCGAAGTTTTCATGGTGGGGCCCACACGGGCTCGATCGGACAGCACCATCATGTACAAGGCTGTGCACATGACATACGAAGCGTCCCCGAGTCGGCATAGCCAAGGACTCTTTAAGACACTACGAGACCACTGTCAAACCAACCGTGTACAGGTGGACCACTAGACGTCGAACCCCAATCTCATATCATGCGTCTGTCGGAAAGATATCCTAAGGCTACTTGAATTCCCACTTATAAACTCCCGAAACTTTCTGGTTATGCAATCTGGTGTTGGGGATACAGGGGACACAAAATATATCGCCCATACTAACAATCCCTAGATCCAGCTGTATCCATCCGTCAACACATAACCAAGAAACCTTCGGAAATCGTTTACCTCAACCTTCGAAAAGCATCCGTTATACGAGTTATGGCAATACTCCTAAACTCCCGCCCCAGTACTGGGTGGCGTCGAGGTGATCTCACCAACAACTGCATAAAAGAGATTTCGATGTCGGCGAAACTCAGGTATTCCAGAACTGCAACGATAAAATTGTGACGACAACACCTCGGAGCTCAACTCCCCGGGACACTGCCACAACCCCTAAATGTCAGGAGGCACCAAGAACAATGTTCTCGTCACAAAACCATCGGAACGATTCCCAGATACCCGCGTGATCCTAAAAAAAATTTAGTGAAATTTGAGGAGAGAAGAGTCAAAACTTCTACGTCAGGAGACCTCACCAGAGCGACGAAGGGACTGAGGAGTAAAAAGAATCCTACTCTCCGATATATATAATCCTAAGACTCAAAACATTTTTGCTCTAGACTCAACAACGCCAGCGATTCAATCAAGCAGGGGGCTCCTAAGTCGGGGATGGCTCTGATTACCAACTTGTAACGCCCACGATGCGGCTATATCTCCCACGTGTCGAGGCACGACTTAGAGGCATAACCGCATTGTGGTTTTGTCGCAAGAAGGGTCATCTTCACACAATCCCATGTAATGAACAAGAATGGGATAAAGAGTTGGCTTACAATCGCCACTTCACACAATACATAAATATAAATAATACATCATCCAAAATACACACATAGACCGACTACGGTCAAGATCCAAATGAAAATAAGATAACCCCAAATGCTAGATCCCCGATCGTCCCAACTGGGCTCCACTACTGATCATCAGGAAAAGACACATAGTAACGACCACGTTCCTCACCGAACTCCCACTTGAGGTCGATCCCATCATCTGCACTGGCATCGTCGGCACCTGCAACTGTTTTGGTAGAATCTGTGAGTCACGAGGACTCAGCAATCTCACACCCGCGAGATCAAGACTATTTAAGCTTATAGGAAAGGATGGTGTAAAGAGGTGGAGCTGCAGCAGGCACTAAGCATATATGGTGGCTAACATACGCAAAAGAGAGCGAGAAGCGAAGCAACGGAACGGTCGACATCTAGCACTGACCGAGAAGTCATCCTGAACTCCTACTTACGTCATTCATAACTCAAACCGTGTTCACTTCCCGGTCTCCGCCGAGAAGAGACCATCACGGCTACACACACAGTTGATGTATTTTAATTGGGTCAAGTGACAAGTTCTCTACAACCGGACATTAACAAATTCCCATCTGCCTCATAACCACGGGCACGGCTTTCGAAAGATAATACCCTGCAGGGGTGTCCCAACTTAGCCCATCATAAGCTCTCACGGTCAAGGAAGGATAAACCTTCTCCCGGAAAGACCCGATCAGTCTCGGAATCCCGGTTTACAAGACATTTCGACAATGGTAAAACAAGACCAGCAAAGCCGCCCGATGTGCCGAAAAATCCCGATAGGAGCTGCACATATCTCGTTCTCAGGGAACAACGGATGAGCCAGACGTCGGGTTGGCATAGACCCTGGTTGCCCAGGGGGCGCGAGACATCGCTTGGTTTGGGCCAGTACTCGAAGGAGCACTGGTCCGGGGGTTTAAAATAAAGATGACCCTCGGGCTCGCGAAAACCCGGGGGAAAAAGGCTTAGGTGGAGAATGGTAAAACCAAAGTTGGGCCTTGCTAGAGGAGTTTTATTCAAGGCGAACTGTCAAGGGGGTCCCATAAATCACCCGACCGCGTAAGGAACGCAAACTCAAGGAACATAATCCCGGTATGACAGAAACTAGGGCGGCAAGAGTGGAACAAAACACCAGGCATAAGGCCGAGCCTTCCACCCTTTACCAAATATATATAGATGCATTAGTTAAATAAGAGATATTGTGATATCCCAACATATCCATGTTCCGACATGGAACAAACTTCAACTTCACCTGCAACTAGCAACGCTATAAGAAGGGCTGAGCAAAAGCGATAACATAGCCAAACAACGGTTTGCTAGGAAAGGATGGTTAGAGGCTGACATGGCAATATGGGAGGCATGATATAGCAAATGATGGGTAGCGCAGCATGGCAATAGAGCGAACAACTAGCAAAGCAAAGATAGAAGTGATTTCGAGGGGTGGTCATCTTGCCTGCAAGGTTCTAAGAGTTGTCGAAAGCTTGATCCTCGTAAGCGTACTCAACAGGTTCCTCATTCACGAACTCGTCTCCCGGCTCTACCCAAGACAAGAACACAAGCAACGGAACCACAATCAATCACGAGAAATGCACAAGCAACATGATGCAAAACATGTATGATATGCGAGATATGATATGCGATGCATATGCGTGCTCCGGAAGGAAAATGATGAACAAGGCAGTAACTTGGCAAACCAAGCATGCCACTGGAAAGATGAGATGATTTCGGTTGAAAATCGATATAAAGATCACCGGAATCGGATGCACGGTTTGCAAATGGCAAGCAAAACAAGAATGACACGAGTCTGCGATTAACAGCAAGATGGCACTTAGATTGCTACAGCACTCCAACATAGCAACAAAGCATATGACAGTAATCTACAGGAGATGCTTGACAAAATATGAACACTGAGCTACGGCTAGATCACAACATAACAGGCTCAAACAAGCATGGCAAAAGTGCAAAAGATAACAGGTTCACAGACTTGGTGAAATTACTGGACATGCCTGAAACAGCATCAGCTAGCAATGTTCAGAGCACGAAACCAACATGCTACAGGAACTTAACATGGCAAAACAAGGCATGGCATGAATCTACTAAATGCATAAGACAAAAGTCCCTTACTGACCATAAGCCAAAAAGGACCAGAAGATATGATGGCAACCATGTAAACATAGCAAGTTTCGTTAACAGGTTTCAGACTTAGCAGAAAACAGAGCATGGCAGAAACAATAATATGAAGGCATCTTGGTGAGCTTGATTCACTCACCACAAAGCAACGCATGACAAAAAAAGCATACCTACAGCAAGATGGCATGTTTATGAAGCTATCCATGGCAAGAACAAAAGCATAGCATGTATGGCTCAACTACAACAAGCTTGGCAAAATTGAATATCATGTTAAGAATCTGCCAGAAATATTTTATAGCAAAAGTAGAGCAAGATTGAGTCATGCTATGGCACTCCATAATTGCAAAAAAGGGCAGGAATGGATCAATTACAACAATATCTACAAAACATCCTTACTGAACATCACCAAAATATGCATGGATCTCTCTGTAGCATCAAATTTACATGGCAACAAAATAACAGCAGACAAAGACTTAGAGAAATCAGAAACATTACGAAGCCTAGTTTGCATGCTTGTGCTAGTCACCAAAAAGATCACAATAATACATGGCATACACCCTTGGAAAGATGGCATGGCATACAACAAAACACATGTAGAGCTCATGCCCATAATATGCACAGATTAGAAGATACAAAAATAACAAATCTCCAAGTTCTGCTAAGAACCAGCAGATAACAGCAACTAGCACTCTTGCACCAGAGATTTGAGCATCAATATGGCATCTAATGAACCTGGTGAAATTGAACAAAATTTAGAGCATCACGAGACGAACAATTCCGTATATCACACGCGTGAAACGGAGCTACAGGCAGAGAGTTATGCCAAGATGAACAGGTGCACATAATGTCAAACTGTAAAAAACTTTGGAAAATGGGGTTCGGGAAAGTCAACGCACGTAGAAATCTACTGGATCCAGATCGGGGCTCGTCCTCGATGGAGCTCGCCGGCGACGGGAGAGGAAGAAGGAGGCCGGCGACGGGGCACGGGGCGGAGGAGGCGACGGCGGCGGCGGAGGAGGGCGACGCCGGCCGAGGCAGCGCGCGGAGGCGGG
>NC_057808.1:395711399-395722075 GCF_018294505.1 Triticum aestivum
GCGGCGAATCCGGAGGCGACACGTGGCGGCGGCGGTGAAAACGGACACGTTCGTCGGTGGAAGAAATGTCCGGCGGCGCCGGAGGGCGAGGTTAGGGTTTCGTCTGCAATTGTTTTCGGGAGGGGATGCACACATATAGCTAGAGGGAGCTAGGAGAGTCCAAATGAGGTGCGGTTTTCGCCCACACGATCATGATCGAACGACCTAGAGCATGGAAGAGAGTTTGGTGGGTTTTGGGCTGGTTTTTAGGGGGGGGGTTTGCTGGAACACACAAATGGGCTTTGCGGTTGCCCGGTTAACCGATGGAGTACCAAACGACCTCCAAATGAAACGAAACTTGACCGGTGGTCTCCCGGTGGTATACCAGGGCCACTTGACAAGCCTTGGTCCATTCCGAGAATGTTTAACACCCGCTCACGAAAGAAAATAAGAGGGGTGCGCCGGAGGAGATGGGAGCGCCGGATTGCAAAACGGACAACGGGGAAAATGCTCGGATGCATGAGACGAACACGTATGCAAATGCAATGCACATGATGACATGATATGAAATGCATGACATGAACAAAATGCAAAACGAAAGACAAAACCCGACCACGGAGGGGATATCATAACAAATAGCCGAAAATGGCAAGACTTGGAGTTACAAATATGGAAAGTTACATCCGGGGTGTTACAGGGCTTTATATGTAGATATGATTATGCATGCGTTTGGCTTTCCCTTGTTCTTTGCTTTTCATCCTTCTGTTGTTTCCTTTGCCGCCCTCCCTTGGTTGCCGCCTCCCTAGTCGGACAGTTCCTCTGCAATCTGTGGCTGGAGAAGTGCTTGGCCAGTTGGGAGGGCAAATACTCTAGCTTTGTTGGATTATAGCGAAGTGTTTGGGAAGCCGGCCAGCCGGCTGTTCTGACAGCCGGCAAGCGTGGTTGGAGGCCGTCTTTTCGCTATACAAGTTCATTAGTCCTTAGCCGTTTTTCGTGTGGGCATCCTTTCTGCCTTGGCTCTTGCTTGTCGGACAGTCGGTTCTTCGAGCTGCGACTTTCAACAAGAGAGGACTCGGGAGCCGGCACACTACTTGTCTGACTTCAGGTAGAACTTTAATATAACTTAAGGCGGCCAGTCCCCGGGCCGACTAGTCGAACCCGGTGCCAGACAGAAATCAAATGTAATAATACATTCATGAATATGACACTCCTCATTCATAGATAAAGGAAGGCAGTCCCCGAGTGCCCCTCGGGGGGCCTGTTGTTTCGTACTTAATACAAAAGGGTAGCATGATACATACTGCTTTTAACTGTAAAATCTTCTCAGGAGGTTCGCGTTCCATGGTCGCTCCGACTCCTTGCCAGAATCATCCCTCTTGCGTGCTCTTGGTTTTTGCGCGTCGATAAGGTAGTAGGAGTCGTTGCCTAGTGCCTTGCTGATGACGAAAGGGCCTTCCCAAGGGGCCGAGAGCTTGTGCTGGCCGGTTGTTCGCTGGATCAGCCGGAGCACAAGGTCGCCCTCTTGGAAAGATCTTAGCTTGAACTTGCGGTTGTGGTAACGGCGCAACCCCTGCTGGTAGATGGCGGAGCGGCTGAGTGCCAATAGCCGGCCTTCTTCTAGCAGGTCGAAGCCGTCTTCTCGCGCTTCCTTGGCCTCCGCCTCCGTGTACATGGTGACCCGAGGCGAGTTGAACTCGATGTCGGTTGGGATGACAGCCTCGGAACCATATACAAGGAAGAACGGAGTGAAGCCGGTTGACATGTTAGGGGTAGTACGCAGACTCCAGAGGACAGCCGGCAGCTCATCGAGCCAGTAGCCGGCCGATCGCTCTAGTGGTACAACCAGTCGGGGCTTGATGCCGGGGAGGATGAGTCCATTTGCTCGCTCGACCTGGCCATTTGACTGTGGGTGGGCAACGGACGCTAAGTCCAGTCGGATACCCTGCGTCCCGCAGAAACGTGCCAGTGCTCCTTTGGAAAAGTTTGTGCCGTTCTCGGTGATGATGCTGTGCGGCACGCCGTACCGAGTAGTGATGTCGGTGATGAACGTCACGGCCGTCGGCCCGTTCAGTTTCTTGATCGGCTTTGCTTCAATCCACTTGGTAAATTTGTCCACGGCGACAAGCAAATGTGTCAAGCCGCCGCGGGCTGTCTTGAATGGGCCCACCATGTCCAGCCCCCAGACGGCAAAGGGCCAGGTGAGGGAGATGGTCTTGAGTGCAGAAGCCGGCAGGTGTTGCTTGGAACTGAAGACTTGGCATCCTCTGCAGCTTTTGACTATCTCTTTGGCACCTTCCAAAGCAGTCGGCCAAAAGAAACCGTGGCGGAAAGCTTTGGCCACAAGTGATCTTGAGGCTGCGTGGTGGCCGCATTCGCCTTGATGGTATCCTTGAGGATTGCCACTCCTTTCTCTGGCTCGACGCAGCGTTGGAAGACTCCAGTGACGTTGCGCTTGACAAGCTCTCTGTTTATTATTGCATATGCTCCGGCTCATCGTTGCACTAATCTTGCTGAGATCTCATCAGCCGGCAGCTCTCTGTTGACTAGGAATTTGAGGATGGGCTCGGCCCATGATGGAGCTGTGACTTCTTCTACTGTTAGTACGGCCACCATGACTCGGGTGGGTGGGTCGGGTGGCGTGGAATTGGAATCGGCCACCACTTCTTGTGTTGCTGCAGTCCCCGGGCCGACTGCTGCAGTCCCCGGGCCGTGTTCTGAAGTCCCCGAGCCGGGTGTGACTACGGCAGTCCCCGGGCCGGTTGTCGAAGTCCCCGTGCCGCCTGCGGGGTTCCTCCAGTCGGATCCGGCTGCATCGGGGGCAGGCGGTACGAAGATAGAGTCCGACTCTGGAGACGGCTTGATGGACGGCTTGAGGAGGTGCTGGAGGGAGACATCGGTCGGTATAGCCTGTCGGGTGGAGCCGATCCGCGCCAGGGCATCTGCTTGGTCGTTGTCGGCCCGTGGTACGTGAAGGAACTCGCACCCTTCGAAGTACCCACTGATCTGCTGGACGAGGAATCGATAGCTCGCCATGTTTGCATCCTTGGCGTCCCAGTCGCCAGATGACTGCTGGACCACCAAGTCTGAGTCGCCATAACACAGGATCCGGCGTATGCCGAGTTCTTTGGCTAGCCGGAGCCCATGTATGAGCGCCTCGTACTCGGCCACGTTGTTGGAGGCAGCGAAGTGGATTTGCAGCGTGTATCTGAGTTTGTCGCCTTTGGGAGAGGTGAGGACGATGCCGGCTCCCAAGCCGGTGCGCATCTTGGACCCGTCGAAGTGCATCCGCCAATGGGTAGAGTCAGGAGCCGGCGGTAGGTACTGGGTCTTGGCCCAGTCGACGAGGAAGTCGGCCAATGCTTGGGACTTGATGGCGGTGCGGGGTTGCTAGAAGATTGTGTAGGGTGCCAGCGCAATGGCCCATTTAGCCACCATGCCGGATGCATCCCGGCTGCCTATGATCTCGGCTAGCGGGGTGGTGCACACGACTGTGATGGGATGCTCTTGGAAGTAGGGCTTCAGCTTCTTGGCGGCGAAGTACACCCCATAGCACATCTTCTGGTAGTGCGGGTAGTTTTGCTTTGAGCTGGATAGTACTTCTCTTAGATAATACACCGGCCTCTGGACTAGCTGGGCTCGGCCTTCTTCCGGGCGCTGGACCACGACAACTGTACTGACCACTCGGCTAGTCGCGGCAATGTAGAGGAGCATGGGCTCCTTCTCAGTCGGCGCCGCCAGGGCAGGTGGAGTAGTCAGCATTTTCTTCAACTCATGGAAGGCTTGGTCGGCTTGGTCATTCCACTCGAAATTAGTGGATTTCTTCATGAGTCGGTAAAGGGGGAGAGCCTTCTCTCCTAGCCGGCGGATAAAGCGGTTTAAGGAGGCCAGGCACCCAGTGAACTTCTACACATCTCGCAACTTGGTGGGAATCTCCATCCTCTCAATGGCCTTGATCTTCACAGGGTTGCACTCAATGCCGCGTTCGGAGACCAGAAAGCCTAGCAGCTCGCCGGCTGGTACTCCGAACACGCATTTCTCGGGGTTGAGCTTGATCTGGAATCGGCGCAAGTTGCCAAACGTTTTTTGAGGTCCTCCAGCAGGGTGCCACGCTTCTCTGTCTTCACCACAATATCGTCTACGTAGACGTGGGCATTTCTACCGAGTTGCTTGAGGAGGCATTTCTGCATGCAACGCTGAAAAGTGGCACCGGCATTCCTTAAGCCGAATGGCATAGTCAGGTAACAGAAAGCTCCGAATGGTGTGATGAAGGCAGTCTTCAGGCGGTCTGCTGGGTCCAACTTGATCTGATGGTACCCTGAGTAGGCATCCAAAAAACTCAAAAGCTCGCATCAGGCCGTGGAGTCTATCACTTGGTCAATCCGTGGCAAAGCAAACGGATCTTTGGGGCAGGCCTTGTTGAGGCTGGTGTAGTCTATAAACATACGCCACTTGTTGTTCTTCTTCAATACCAAGACTGGGTTGGCAAGCCACTCTGGGAAAAATACTTCCATAATAAAGCCAGCGGCGAGGAGCCGGGCTATCTCTTCTCCTACGATTCTTTGCTTCTCTTCTGACAGTCGGCGGAGGGGCTGCTTGACCGGCTTCGCGTCGGCTCGGACATGTAATTTGTGCTCGGCGAAATCCTTCGGGACACCCGGCATGTCCTTTGGGAACCATGCAAAGACGTCTCGATTCTCATGGAGGAAGTCGACGAGCTCGCCTTCCTATTTACTGTCCAGGTTTGCCCCAATGACAGCAAACCTTTCCGGGTTCTCCGGGTCCAGAGGTATCTTCTTCGTCTCCTTGGCCGGCTGGAAGGAGCCCTGCGCATCATAATCCTTGGGGTTGGGGGACAAGGCCGGCTGCTTGCCGGCCATGGGCACAACCCGTTCCAGTATCTTCTTCTCTTCTGCCACTACGAGGGACTCGGCTAGCCGACTGTTGGCTGCTGGGCACTCGGTGGACTTCTTGTAGTCGCCGGCTACAGTGATGACCCCCTTCGAGCTAGGCATCTTCATCTTCAGGTAGGCGTAGTGGGGCACAGCCATGAACCTAGCCAAAGCAGGTCGGCCAAGCAAGACATGGTAAGGGCTCTCCAGATCCACTACCTCAAACCAGATCGCTTCTCGGCGAAAATGATCCTTGTCTCCGAAGAGAACATCCATCTTGATCTTGCTGATCGGGGAACAGGACAAGCCGGGTATGATGCCATGGAACACGGTCCGGCTTGGCATGAGCTGCTTCGCCTTGATGTTCAGCTTCTCCATGGTATCGCGGTACAGTATGTTGATACTGCTTCCGCCATCAATCAGAACGCGAGAGAATCGGGCGGCTCGCCTCTCCATTGCGAGGGTGACGTCCAATACTAATGCGTAGGAGCCAGGGGACGGCATCACCTCTGGGTGGTCGGCCTGGCTCCAGTTGATGGGCTTCTCGGACCAGTGCATGAACTCGGGGTTGCTGGAGGCGACTACGTTGACCTCTTGGTGCTGTCGGCGTCGACTGCGCTTATCTTCAACTTGGCTTGTGAAGACGACGTAGGCGGCGTGCTCTTCAGGGAACTCATCTTGAAGGGGGCTGGAGGCGGCGGGCCGGAGGCGGAGGCGGCACCAGCCCCTCGCCCTTGGAGATCCATGTGAGCCAGTGGCACTTTCGGGTCGTGTGATTGGACGGCTTCGCGCCGCTGTGGAACTTGCAGGGGGCATCGAGAGTCTTCTCATAGGAGAAAGCCGGCTGCCAAGGCGGCCTGCCACCCTTCTTCTTGAGAGCGGGCCGTTCTTCGGGCTGCTCGTCTTCAACTGTGGCCACTTGCCGACTGGTGGAAGGCGGCATAGGGGCCTTGCGCTTGTGATCGTTCTGGTAGGGGCGCCGATTGGAGTCGCCAGCCGGCGTCTTGGGAGCCGGAGCGATCACCTTCCCGGAGGCGTCCACTCGGAGCTCGGTCTTCATCGAGGAGTCGGCCGTGGCGTACTTGTCTGCGATGATCAGCAGTTCATCGAGGGTAGCCGGCTCGTCGCAGAGGAGTCGGTGCTTGAGGAGGGTGCCCTCTCGGCACCCGGCGGTGAAGTACTCGATGGCCTGAACCTTGTGCACCCCCTCGCAGGAGTTGCGGAGCTCGGCCCACCGCGTGAGGTAGTCGCGGGTCGACTCGTTGGGCCCTTGGACGCATAGGGAGAGTTGGCAAGGCGTAGGAGGCCGCTTCTACGTGCTGGTGAAGTTGCGGACAAAGACTTCCGTGAAGTCCAGCCAGCTGTTGACGCTGCAGGGCTTGAGGCTGTTGAGCCAGGTACGCGCCGTGCCTTGTAGCATGAGGGGGACGTACTTCACGGCTACGCGCCTATTGCCGTTGGCTATGCTGACAGCCGTAGAGTAGTCGATGAGCCAATCTTCCGGCTTCACAGAGCCGTTGTACTTGGGCGTGTCTCTGGGGAGCGAGAACCCTTTGGGGAAGGGTTTGTCGCGGATGCGGGGGCCAAAGCATGGCGGACGGACATCGTCTTCTTCTTCTAGCACCAGGGACCGATCCAGGCGGTCGATCCGGTGACGGGTGTCGTTCTCGCCGACTCCTTTGCGGTGGCCTAGTCGGCCACCAAGAGTCGGATGTGTGACAGGCGGCGGGGTGGGATATCTCTCCCCTCGTGGCGGGGGAGGAGGCGGATTTCCTTGGTGCTCCACTGCTCAAGGGCGGCCATCCGCGTCGCGCTCGATGGTGATCCGAGTCCGGCTGCGGCTAGCAGCCGGCTCCTTGTCTTTCCTTGCGCGGGCACCGCTAGCAGTCAGCGACCGGGATGTCGCGGCGTGCTCTCGGCGCGGGGGAGGACTCTCAGCGCGGGCGCCGGCTTCGTGCCGTTCTGCGGCCGCGTCGATCAGCTGCTGGATTTGCCTTGTCGTGTAGGGGAGCTCATCGGCTCCCAGCCCATTTAGCTCTTTAGCGGCCGCCTGAGTGGCTCGCAGATTCTTGAGCGGGGTGGCGTACACGGGGCGGTCTGCCCCCAGCATGCTAGCGATGGCCGCGCCGCGCTTCTGGACAAGGCCGGCTCGGCTCGGCCCGCCATGAGGTGGCATGCCAAAGGCGGCACGGTCGACTTCGCGCTGGTTAGCCTCGGTGAGGAGTCTCATGGAGGCTATCTTCTGGCCTTCCGCGAGGAGGGCTAGGCGGCATGCCTCCAGGGTCTCAGCGTCGGCATCGGCCGGGATGGGGACGGATAAGTCGTGCATCGCCGCTTGCAGGGCGTCATGGGCGTTCTCGCCCGAGTTAGCGACGTGGCTGATGACCAACACTTCGGTGACAGTGCTGCTGCCGCTGTCAGCTCGAGGGAGAGGGTCGTCGAAGACCACCACGTCGGAGGGGTAGGCGTCGAGCGATGCCGTGTCGGAATCGACAAGCATCGGGTCGGTGGAGCCGACCGATTCCAAGTCTACAGGAGGCTCGCTGGAGACGTGAAGTTGGTCGAGGAGGCTGACGAAGCGGCTCTCGGGGTAGTCCGTTTCCGCATCGGATGCGGGCTCGTCGGAGATGTGAGTCTCGCCGAGCAGATCGGCGAGGCAGCTCGCTGCACAGGCGTCGTCGACGCCTTGCAGCGTGTCGGGGCAAACGCCATCAGGCGCAGCAGGCCGGCTGCGCTCGCGGGGCAGGAAAAGGGTTCCCGTCCAGAACAGGTCTCCGGACGACGATGCACCTGGCCCCACGGTGGGCGCCAAATGTCGGGTGGTTCGTGCGACATATGCCAACGGATGGCTTATCATTGTGGGAGCCAGTAAGACGTCGCCGGTGCCTGGAAACAGGATAAGCGGAAGACATGCACGCCGGCGAATCTTACCCAGGTTCGGGGCTCTCTGTGGAGATAACACCCCTAATCCTGCTTTGCGGGGTCTCCGCATGATCACTAGATCAAAACGAGTAGCTACAAGTGCTCCTTGAGCTGTCGGGTTCGAGGGAGAAGAAGAGCAAGGCTAGCTCTCCCTTTCTCTCTATATGGTTTGTGCAATTCTATGAAACAAACCCTTTGCATGGGTGCCCCAGGGGGTTTATATAGGCCTACCCCCCAGGGGTACAATAGTAATCCGGCTGGGCGCGGGTCCCAGCCGTCAGTGTCTGTGTTCGCCGACTTCTCCGCCGGCCATTAGGGCCCGCCGACTGGTGGGTCCTGCCGGCTGCCGGCCTCTTGGTCGACAGGCCGGCCCCACCGCTTGGGGGTCTTGTCGGCGGCTGGTTACTGTTGCCTCACCCCTCATGACGAGGGCTTTGTCGAGGTAAGCATGGCTACAGCGTAGCCGCCTTGCGGGCTCTCACTGTAGCTTTACCTCGTCTTGTCTCCTTAATGTGGCACATGTTTCGAGGGAGGGAGGTAGCCGGCTCCTGGGGGCCGGCTACGCCCCTGGCCGACTAGGGGAGGCCGGCCCGCCTTCGAGTGTCTCTCTGGCTAAAGGGGCCCGCTGCCCGCGGGCCGTGCTGGCGTCTGTCGTGGACGACGTTGAGGCCAACATGGCTACAGTGCCGCGCCGGACGGGAGATGGCTGACCCGTACGGCGTCCTGTGGCCATGCCTGCTTCGGGATTTGGGGGTAGTGGGCTGTACTGTGGCCCCGCCCCGTCTTATCACCGTTAGGTGGACACAGTCTTGGCGGGTGCCGTCTTGGCCGGCTTCTGGGAGTCGGCGTTCTTCATGGCCGGCTTTTGGGAGTCGGTGTTCTTCATGGCCGGCTTCTGGGAGTCGGTCCTTTTGGAGCCGGCTTCCTGGAGTCGGCCATCTCGTAGCTTTCTTGGGGAAGGTTTCTGGGACTGGGTCACCTTCTGGGAGTCGGCCCTGGGGATAGCCGGCCGGGGGAAGGCGGCCCTATGCTTCGTATGCTTGAAGACTTAAATGACCTAATAATTTCTTGAGGAGCCAGGGGGAGTCGGTTAGGCTACCCATGGCCATTTACTCCGACATTTGTCGTATTTGCCTGTCAGAAGACGTTTTTTTATCTACTATGTGAAATTGTGTTTGCTATGACAACTGAAAACTGATGAACATGTTGTTTAGTATTTTGCTGTGAGAACATCACTTGTTATGTATGCTGATTTGTGTTTGGTGATTGTATGACGACTAAAACATGATGACATTGTTGTTTAGTTGTACGCATATTTGGCTGTGAAACTTGAATTTGATGACATAGTTTGTTGTTGGACTGCAATTTGCTCGACATCTTCGAATGAGAACAAAGCTGACCCGACAGGGCCTCTACTAATTTATTTATTTATTACCAAAAGGGCCTCTGCAATTTATTTATTTATGAGCAAAAGGGGATACCCCCTGATTTCCGTTAATAGAAATCATTAGATGTTCACAACACTACGCCCAGCCTGCTACACAGGTTTCATTCATTACTAGTTTCAGCAAAGTGCTCATGTCATAGCCACTGAATACATCACGAGTGCTACATACACTGCAAATAAAGAGACAATCATCCTACAGAGCACATCGATTTTGCCCATTATCTTCACAAGCTCTTTCATCTCCTCATTGTTGTCGAGGCCGTTCAGCAGCTGTTGCTTGGCCATGATTAGAGGAACTACATCTTTAACCTTCTGCTCCGCATCTTCCTCTTCTGCCGTTCACTACTAGGAAAAGGCCTACTAATGGCGCACCTAATTTGGCCATTAATGGCGCATTAGTGGTGCGCCATTAGTGCCACACCATTAGTATATTTTACTAATGGCGCACCACTGGTGCGCCATTAGTATCAGGTATACTAATGATGCACCCCAGATGCGCCATTAGTATATACAACAGTGCGCCATTAGTATGCCTCCCAGGGGGCCATCTATACCCAGGTGCTTTGGCATACTAATGGCGCACAACAACAGGATGCGCCATTAGTAACTTCGGCATACTATTTTTTTCAGAAATATTTAAAAAAAATTCAAAAAAAATTTTATTTTTTTTTCAGAAATATTTTTTTCAAAAAAATTTCAAAAAAATGTTCAATTTTTTTTTCCAATTTTTTCTTAATCTCTGGTCACTATGGCTTAATATCAGGTCAATATGCTCAAGTCAAATCGCACTAAGTGGTCAAACTTCCCGGAAGGTCACCCATCCTCACACTACTCCAGCCCGAGCACGCTTAACTTCGCGGTTCTATCCAACCCCAGCACCACCTCACTTAACAGCCACTTGTTGATATATCTATCATATCAATCCTATTAAACCTTGTTGATGTCTAGGACTTTGTTCATATTCATGAGTATGATGAAATTTTGAAAAATATTTCAAACTTCCTTGTCATATTACGAATCATTTTTAAAAAAAATCCAAAAAAAAAATTCAAAACCAATATTTTTTTCTGTTACTAGTGGCGCACCTAGCAACCGGTGCGCCACTAGTAAGTTTGAAAATTTTTGAATTTTTTTGCCTCCAGATCTTAAAAGCCCCGTATCTTTTTTCTGTTAGGTTTTTGAGGATTTTGAAAATGTTTAACGGGGTTCCCCCGTTTAAATTCGGATGTAACTTTTCGAGTAGATGATTTTTCATATAAAGAACTTTTTCATCCGAGTTCGTATGCAAAAGTTATGCCCATTTTAAGAAATTCCAGAGAGATTTTGCAAATAAAGTCGAAATTCATATTTGTTAATTTTCCCAAAACTAGACCACATATCACATGGGAATCTTATTTTATTTTATTTTTTTGACATTTCCATCATTTTCTTTTGTTTTT
>NC_057808.1:395722161-395722405 GCF_018294505.1 Triticum aestivum
GTTAAATTCGGATGTAACTTTTCGAGTAGATGATTTTTCATATAAAAAACTTTTTCATCCGAGTTCGTATGCAAAAGTTATGCCCATTTTAAGAAATTCCAGAGAGATTTTGCAAATAAAGTCGAAATTCATATTTGTTAATTTTCCCAACAACTAGACCACATATCACATGGGAATCTTATTTTATTTTATTTTTTTGACATTTCCATCATTTTCTTTTGTTTTTTTTAAAACAGAAAAGGTG
>NC_057808.1:395722626-395776127 GCF_018294505.1 Triticum aestivum
TTAAAAAATAAAAATAAAAAAATTGAAAAAAAAATTTGAAACATAATTACTAATGGCGCACCGTGGGATGGTGCGCCATTACTAGTTGAACTACTAATGGCGCACCATCCCACGGTGCGCCATTAGTAGTTTTGAAAAAAAAAATTACTAATGGCGCACCGTGGATGTGGTGCGCCATTAGTATTTTCACACTAATGGCGCACCGACACATGGTGCGCCATTAGTATTTAGTAATGGCGCACCACATGTACAGTGCGCCATTAGTGGCCATTCCATCTATAGCCCTTTTCCTAGTAGTGGTTCCTTCAGTTACATGTCCAACACCCCAACCTGCTAGTATTGGGATTCCTCAGCTAACCAAATAATCAGCGTAGTTGCATTCCTCCACATCAGCAACTTCCCAGAAATACAAATCACACGAATCTTCCCTTTTTTGCATGAATCAAATTGGAAGATCATCAACCAAACTATTAAAAAAATCAGCAACTGAAAGCAGCAGAACAACACTTAAACATATTATTACCCCATGATTCGGGCATTTGTAGAAGACTCGGCCAGGGTTGAGGATTGTGGTTCAGAAGCGACGGATGACTCTGCGTGATGTGCAGTAGTGGCACCACACCAACGGTAGCGGGTTGCGATGAGCAATCGGCTGCGGTGCGCGTGCCGGCGGGGGTGTGATGAGACCCACAGGCGATGGTACGGGTGGCGACTTGGCGCATATCTGGTTGTTGCCTGCTGAAGAGCAGGTGGACAAGAAGCCAGTAGATATGGTTGCTGCGGCCAGAGCATCTGATGCTAGGCAGAGTAAGTAGAGAAGAGGAGAAGCGAACGTTGGATATGTCAGTTTCATTACTTGCAGAGTAGCATAGCACCATATATAGTCATAGTCTAGGTTTGGATTCGAACCAGCTACAGGAGCACGTCTCTCTTTTTTCTAAAACTCAGCAACGTCTCTTACTGGTACACTAGCTTGTTCTGTACGCCTTCTCAAGTCTTTGATTTTCTTTCCCTTTTTTGTGAGGAAGGAAGGAGGACAAAATTGAGAGTTCCTGGGACTCGAACCCAAGACCTCTCGGTTGAAAACCAAGGGTGCTAGTCACTTATGTGGCGAATGTTCCCTGGCAGGAGGACGACAGACAAACGCATTTTCCTTGCAGTTTTAGTTGCGACACAAGATCGAACGGTCGCAGTTTCGGGAATGTTATCAGGCGAACGAGCCCAGTTTTTCTTTTCTTCCTATAAATAAAAAAGTATGCTACTTGGTGTCGGCTTAGTCAACAAACGATTGTGCCTACCTTGACCGTTGGATTGACATTCAACGTCTGTCGTGTTTCTTCAGTCTCTTCTTCCTCGAGCTGCCAAAGCCAAACCAGCGCCGGCGGGACCGCCTGCTCCCGCCTCCCACGGTTGGTTGTGCTGCCGCGCACGCATCATGGCCACATCGCACCCTAAAACTCTGCGCATCTTCCCCGGCTCCTATTCGTTCCCGTCCGAGGCCTCACCATCGTCCTCCGCCTTGGTTCACTCGCCGCGGCGCTGCTCTCCGGTGTTGTCAATATGGTCAACAACCAAGAGGAATAAGGAGATGACTGTACATGGTGAGGATGGCAGCAGGGACCCAGCAGCGCGTGCAGTAATTTTGTTTTTTCGGGACGGAGAAGGGTATCAACTGGGTTGTACGGGACCTGTGGCCCGTCTAGCCCAGGCTTTTATTTCATATGTTTAGCACATGACCAACCCATTTTGTTTTTTTCCTTTCTGAAAATGGCTAGCCAGCTATTTTGTTTTTTGCAGAATAACCAACGTAGGCCTACTTGCTTTTCTATGCCCTGCTGGGCTGGAAATCTTTCAAGACGAGGAGGGATGCATTTTGCCTAGAAAATGGGCTATAAGTAATAAAAAATGGGCTATAAGTAATAATAAATGGGCTGTAAAATGAAAAAATACAGCAAACAGGCAATTAGTTCCAAAATACATTTTTCTTTCGGATTTTGATATTTTAAATTTCGTTGTTTTTGTGCGGGGAAAACTTCGTTGAATTTAAATGAAGGTATATTTAGTTCTAAAATTAATTTGAATCTGGCTAGAAATTTCAGGTTGTATGCTGTTTGGGACAGATTTGAAGGCTGACTTGTGGGTCTACTAGGTTGGCGTGTACGAAAGGCTTTGTCAACTTAGTCCACAAACGATTCTAGCAGCAGTGACCGTTGGATGTTAATCCAACGGCCGTGCTGCTTCTTCAACATCTGATCTTCTTGCTCCAGCAGTCCAAACCAGCGACGGTGGGACTGCCTGCTCCCATCTCCCATGGCCGGCTGTGCTGCCGCACAGGCTGCACCGCCCCACCCTACTTCATTGCTGGCCAGGCCATTCCTCTACTCACTACAAGAAATATGTCAACTAGTGACCTTCTGTCAGTGACCCTGGAAGAATTGGTCATAGATCTATGCCCATTTGAGGCCAATTGGTCAAAAGCTGTTCCGGGGGCTCCAAACGCTGAACAATAACGACCATTTTGGTGAGAAAGGTCGTAATTTCCTTACACGAAATGGTCATAAAGCAGATAGCACTGGTCCACTTCCTTATTTCTAGCTGATCATGACCAATATAGATGGTCATAACCTTGTAAATTGTGGTGGGTTGCTATGACTATGCGCCACCTCATCAGTTTTGCCTACGTGTCATGTCCATGTGGCAGTTTTTGCCCTATGTTGTGAAGCAACCTATATTTCTGTCATTCCCAAAATTCCCAAAAAAATCTCGTAAATTCTTTGGGTCATATCTTCGTCAAATATGTAAAAAACCTTCCTTGCCTTGTTCAAAAATAATTAAAAATATTCATTTTCCTATTCTGTTCAAAAAACACTTTGTGAAGGATGTACCACTTTGGCATGTCCAAATGGTATCCATTTTCTACAGTGTTTTCCTATGCCCAAATAACCATCCTCCACCAAATGCCAGCTCAATCCATTCATTATTTTGAGCCCAGATTCAACATTCGTATTTATGTCCAGTGTGGTACTTTGCAAAGCAAGTACCACCTAGGATCCTCCTTTTGAGCTGAAAATTTGTGAAGACGGTCTTCTTAGTAACTGATCATCCTCGGCCAAATCTCACGCCCATTAGCCATGTGCAGTTCCCGTACCGCTAATCAAACACTTGGTTGCTTATTCATGTTTGAGCATCGATCGGTCTCCTCGTGAGAATCTTATGTTGTGATTTTCTTCCTAGCACCTACCTGGGGAGTGCCCAACCCACTAGACATGCCTAGGCCGCCCAGAACACATGGCAACGCCACGGTCACGCGGTGACCACGCGGCGGGCATGCAAGTTTATGCGCTCTAGAGTTGGGGCCCTCGGCCACCGTCCAAACCTCAATGTATCGCCACCAAACCATGTATTTATGATTAAATAGGTACTTATGTACCAAGAAATGATTTTTGAAAAAAATAAGTAGCAAACTATGAGGCAGCTGCAGTTCAAATTTGACCCGCTTCCAACTAAATCGGCGGGAATTTGTCTTTTTCACGAGAGGTGTACCAAAACTTTTTACACCCAACCATTTTGTCAAATTTGCATTAAATATGGCCTAGTATTTTAGAAAAATGATTTGGTCCAATTTTGCAACAAATATATGGTAGGTCCTTCACAAAAAAACTCATTTCGGGCAGTCGAAAAAATGGAAAATGAATTTTTCGTCCAAAGAAACTGAAAACTTCCTTAGGCAACATTGTTTGCCACTCCAAGATGCCCCCTTGTGCATGATATGAGATCATTTGAACAAACTATGCCATGAATGTGGCCATAAGATTGATCATTTCGCTTGAAAGCCATGAATCTTCACACATGATAGCTCATTTCTGAGAACACTTTTTTAAAAGAATCTCCATATTACAAGTTTATTATTTTTTATGATAACTTGGTCACATATAATGACACAAATGCGAAGGTTTTCCAATTTTTTTGATTTTTTTTGAATTTTTTATGCCCGTTTCAAAATGCGGTCAAAACAGCAGGCATGACCGTTCCTAGCTAGTGGTTGAATCTTGGAAAACTTTTGGTGTTTCTCTGATTAAATAGATACTTATGTACCTAGAAATGATTTTTGGAAAAAATAAAGAGCAAACTATGAGGCAGCTACAGTTCAAATTTGACCCGCTTCCAGCTGAATCGGCAGGAATTTGTCTTTTTCACGAGAGGTGGATCAAAACTTTTTACAACCAACCATTTTGTCAATTGTGCATTAAATATGTCCTAGTATTTTAGAAAAATGATTTGGTCCAATTTTGCAACAAAATATATGGTAGGTCCTTCACAAAAAAACTCATTTTGGGAACTCGAAAAAATGGAAAATGAATTTTTCGTCCAAAGAAAATGAAAACTTCCTTAGGCAACATTGTTTTCCATTCCAAGATGCCCCCTTGTGCACGATATGAGATCTTTTGAACAAACTATGCCAAGAATGTGGCCATAAGATTGATCATTTGGCTTGAAAGCCATGAATCTTCACACATGATAGCTCATTTCTGAGAACACTTTTTTAAAAGAATTGCCATATTACAAGTTTATTATTTTTTCTGATAACTTGGTCACATATAATGACACAATGCGAAGGTTTTCCAATTTTTTGATTTTTTTTGAATTTTTTATGCCCGTTTCAAAATGCGGTTAAAACAGCGGGCATGACCGTTCCTAGCTAGTGGTTGAATCTAGGAAAACTTTTGGTGTTTCTCTGATCAAATATATACTTATGTACCTAGAAATGATTTTTGGAAACAATAAAGAGCAAACTATAAGGCAGCTACAGTTCAAATTTGACCCGCTTCCATCTGAATCGACGGGAATTTGTCTTTTTCACAAGATGTGGATCGAAACTTTTTACACCCAACCATTTTGTCAATTGTGCATTAAATATGGCCTAGTATTTTAGAAAAATTATTTGGTCCAATTTTGCAACAAATATATGTTAGGTCCTTCACAAAAAAACTCATTTCAGTCACTCGAAAAAATGGAAAATGAATTTTTCGTCCAAAGAAAATGAAAACTTACTTAGGCAACATTGTTTTCCATTCCAAGATGCCCCCTTGTGCACGATATGAGATCATTTGAACAAACTATGCCATGAATGTGGCCATAAGATTGATCATTTGGCTTGAAAGCCATGAATCTTCACACATGATAGCTCATTTCTGAGAACACTTTTTAAAAAGAATTGCCATATTACAAGTTTATTATTTTTTCTGATAACTTGGTCACATATAAGGACACAATGTGAAGGTTTTCCAATTTTTTGATTTTTTCTGAATTTTTTATGCCCGTTTCAAAATGCGATCAAAACAGCGGGCATGACCGTTCCTAGCTAGTGGTTGAATCTAGGAAAACTTTTGGTGTTTCTCTGATTAAATAGATACTTATGTACCTAGAAATGATTTTTGGAGAAAATAAAGAGCAAACTATAAGGCAGCTACAGTTCAAATTTGACCCGCTTCCTGCTGAATCGGTGGGAATTTGTCTTTTTCACGAGAGGTGGATCAAAACTTTTTACACCCAACCATTTTGTCAATTGTGCATTAAATATGGCCTAGTATTTTATAAAAATGATTTGGTCCAATTTTGCAACAAATATATGGTAGGTCCTTCACAAAAAAACTCATTTCGGGCACTCGAAAAATGGAAAATTGATTACGACCATTTTAGATGGTCATAACGTCATCAAAGCTTGCACTTCATTCTGATTGGTCAATGGGCATGTCACACGGATCAAGCATTAGAGACCGTCGGATACTGCCAGATCCAACGGCCCACACCCTTCACCCTCTCCCCACCCACACCCACCCGAAAGCAGCTCCCCTCACCTACACCACATGTCGTTGAGGACACAGACATGTGGGCCTAATTCCTCGCGGTCCCACCTGTCATTGGCAAAATGCCACCACTCACCCACCACACACAACTCCTCCCCCTTC
Organism: Triticum aestivum; assembly: GCF_018294505.1. NCBI lineage: Eukaryota > Viridiplantae > Streptophyta > Magnoliopsida > Poales > Poaceae > Triticum > Triticum aestivum. Next base: position 395,728,596 of record NC_057808.1, read on the forward strand.
TCCTCCTCTCCCCCGCACACTACTCCTCTCCCCGCAGCCCAAACCCTAACCCCTCTCCCCTTTCCCTCCATTGGACCGCCGCCGCCACCTACGACGGTCGATCCCGCCGCAACCTCCCCTCCCCTCCCACCTCAAGCCGCTCCTCCTCGCCTTCGTGGACGACCACCTGCTCCCGCCGTTCGCGCCCGCGCGCCTGCTCCTCATCGCCTCGCTCCTCGCCCCGATCCAGATCGCTCCGCCGTCGCCCCGTCCTCCCCTTCCTTCCGCCGCCCACCTCTCCCCTCGCCTCCGCCACCCACCTCTCCCCTCGACACCGGTCTGCACCCTCCCATTCCCCCCCTCCACTCCTCCCTTGCCTCTGGCCAGAATCGTTGATCCCGCCTTCTACCACCACCACCCCCTCTCCCCACTCTCAGATCCAACTAGCCCGAGGTGTCGCCGGCCGCGGCAAGGCGAAGGCGAACAAGTCGGTGTCGCGGTCATCCAAGGCCGGGCTCCAGTTCCCTGTCGGCCGCATCGCGCGCTACCTCAAGGCCGGCAAGTACGCCGAGCGCGACACCGACTTCCTTGTCTCTACTTCCCCTTCCCCTTCCCCGGCCCCGATCCTCTCTCTACTTCCTTGTCTGATCGCCTTTTTTGGGTTGGATTTGTACTGGTAGGCAACCTCCATGGATGACAATGATGACGAGGACGAGGAGGAGGACGACTAGGATCTGCGTTCCCCCCTGAGAAAATTGACGCAACATATCCCCTGCTTCTGTTTGATTGACCTCCAGCGCCGTCCGGCGGGAGTTCTTGGGCAGAGGAGGGAACTTGGGTTTCGTCCATCTGTTCGATCCGATGGGGGACGTATCCACGATTCAACGCCCATCCGGCACTGTTGCCAAGGTAATAATCTATTCTAACCCATCCACGAACGGCTGTTATTTCGATTTGCTTGCAGAAGCATCTTCGATTGATTAGCTTGCAAATCACCATGGATAGCATATGATTCGGCTAGAAAACTAGTACAAAGCCAAGCAAACAGATGGTGTGTGCTGTATGTAATAACCATTTGACATCTGGATGTCCAGTATTACTGTCGGATAGTTGTCTGATGTGATTTTGCGCCTGTAAAACTGAAACTGGTTTCTAACTTCTTCTTCAGCAGGGTGATCAGGTTGGGGAGCTGGTGTCGGCCGGATGGACCAACGAGACCCACAACATGTACATCAGCTCCATGGAGGTGTCCTTCATGCAGCAGCTCCGTGGCCAGCAGCAGCACCACCACCACGCCTCTCCCGACAGGAGCATGATCCATGTGGGTAGTGGCCATGGGCTCAAGGTGCTCCAAGAGGGAGCCTCTGATAACCTCGGGTCTGAGAAGAACGTACCTCGCCCGCGTGATGTTGGTGCACGAGGCACCGATACAGTTCAAGCGATGGCTCCGAAGCATGGAAGAGGAGTGAGCACTTGCGTCAGAGGAAATCCTGTTGACAGAACCTCAGGTTGTTACACTTTTCATCTTGTTTGCTGATTGTTTCCTTCAGCGTATGTTTTGTTCAGTTTGACAGAAGTTTAGAATTGTTATGCGGTGTTGACTGGCTGTTAGTCTGATATTAATTCAGAAGCTTTGATTTTCCTTGGTATTTGTTGTGTTCAGTTCCGGCAGAAGTTCAGAACTGTTATGCAGTGTTGGCTGTTAGTGTGATATGAATCTATAAGTGTTGATTTTCCTTGGTACATGTTGTGTTCAGTTTTGGCAGAAGTTCGGAAATGTTATGCAGCGTTGGCTCTTTGTCTGATATGAGATGCGCATATCTTTTTTGCATCTTATATAGGCATTATGATATGATTTATAAGCATAGATGGTTATAGGTTGCTGTGATGAATATAAATATTAACAAGTGCTCATGCATGTCGGTATACTAGAGCCAGTTGTATGTGCTCAGTACCTTCCTATTGTTCTAGTTGCTTACAGAATCTTTGATCTACTCCTTGCAACTTAAATTCTTGCTTGCTCTCATGTACAGTATTGAGAAGTAATTAAGTTTCCTTTAGTTTTCTGATGTGAAAGTTTCTTGAAAGTAGAGCTTCTCTTAACTAATCCAGAACTCGACTCTTTTCCCCTGATATCGTCGTCGCCCAGTCCAAGTCCGTTTGTACTTGTAATAACGGAGTATTTGTACTGGTTTACAATGTTTTTAGGCACTGGTACGAAAGCTGCCCTTGACACGAACATAGTATACCACAGTATATATACTACCAAATATAATTCAGCAACTTGTTTTCGTCAATTGATGTGTTCCTGCTTCCTGTTGTCAAGCCCAAACCCACTGAATTACTCAGTACCTCTGTTCTTCTCTTCATATCGAAGCTCATCAAACTTGTCAGCTCTATGCTTTCATTCTGATTTGTACATCATCCTGAAATATATAATCATGCTTTCATTCTGATTTGTACATCATCCTGGATGGTCTGCCCAAATGATGCTCATAGCGTTTCTGTTAGCTTGCGTTACAACTCATTTTTTTATTTAAAGAACAACCAAGTGGCACGGTGGTTCTACTTCTCATAAATTGACAGAAAGGTTCTAGCATGTTTTCATTTGCAAGTAAAACTCGACCTTCTTTTAGTTGAGTGAATATGTTTCAGATATGGAACGTTTTACAGTACATTTCTTTCCTTCTAAATGTGAATTCATGTACATCATCAAGCATTTCACATTTGCTGTAGCACTACGTAATGGTGTACTTCTTTTAGAAATTCTGCTCCTTACGTTTATAAATTCTACATATGGTTTCTCATCACTTGGTGTATATATAGCACGTTTTGGGCAACGAATTATTCAGCGTTCTATGTTAAAGATTTCAACCTTGAAAGCACATATTTGTTTGGGCATGTGCTATATGTACCATTTTAGAAGTAGTCCACATATTTCTGTCCTGCTATAGTCTTTTTTAAACTTCTTAACTGTGGACAACAACTACTTCCTTGAGAAGGACCATCATCACCCATCAAGTACGCCATTGAGGTAATTCACCAGTCCCTCCAGCACCAACTATCTATTTTCTCTAGTATGCTTAGGTTTTTGATGTTGTTGTGGTAGCCCCATTGCTGTTGCATTAAATCTCACGCCTGCACTGGTGCGCCTGTGGCTTGATGTGCTGTGATCTTTATCTGTGTAGGTTTTATTTGATGATATGCTTAGATTATGATCATAAGCATGGTGGTTTGATGATGCTGAGGCCAGCTGTTAAACCATGATATAGTTGGTGGAACTGAGCTTAATATTCATGTGTGTATGTGTGTGTGTCGAGTAAAGTTGTGGTTTGTGCTGCTCCTTTGTAACGTGATGAAACAAAGAATGTCCTTTACTCCTTTTTTGAATGGAATTTTCATAATATATTGGCTCCAGTTTTTCTAATTTTTATCAGCTGATTCATGTAACAGGGCGTCCGTGGAAGGCCTAGTCCTGACTATGGCCCTCCAATGAGTCCGTCATTTGATCGCTATTGAAGGAGCTACATGTAGAAGAAGAAAACACTTGTAGAGCTTGTAACTGATTCCCATAGTTGTAGAGCTTGTATCAACTAAGCTTGTATTACGTGTAACTTGTAGAACTTGTAAATGCTACAGCTTGTAGGACGTGTCATTTGTAGATCTTGTAAATAAGCTTGTATATGCTACAGCTTGTAGGACGTGTCATTTGTAGAGCTTGTATTGAATCTGGCTATTGTTATTTGAAGTATCATGCGTGTTTTTTGCTTGCCAATTTAACTACTGGAATATGAAGAATCTGGGCCTAATTGCTGGGACCCACTTATCAGAACCTGACAAGTGGGACCTGTTTGACTAGTGGACCCATTTTATAAAAAATAACTAAAATTGTAGGTACAAAAAGGCCATGACCCATGAAATAAAAAGGCCGAATTATTGGGCTTGGCCATCAAGTTTGACCAAAAATTGACAGGAAAAAAAATATATAAAGGCTAGATTAATGGGCTCGGCCCATATAAACACCCAATCGGACCAGGCCGATTTTAATTTTTGACCTTTTCAATTGGTCGCAAATTTGCCACATTAGTTTGCCACGTCGGATCCGACGTGGCCTGGGCAGACAGCCAGTGACCAAAACAAAAGGTCATGGGTTCAACGACCTTCTATTTTGGTCGTAAACGTCTACGACCTTCTCATAGCCTGGGCAGACAGCCAGTTTACGACCGCCAGCTTTTGACCTTCTGTTTTTGGTCACAAATAGGTCGCAAATGAAAAACAATGACCTTTCAGTGACCAATAGTCAAGGTTACAAGTTGACATATTTCTTGTAGTGACTCACCCACACCTCCTGTTATTTTCCTGCGACGGCACCCGGACCAGTAAACCCTCGTACTCCCCACCGCGTGGGCAACCATTGCCGAGTCTTCCCCGGCTCCGTGTCGTTCCCTTCCTAGGCCTCGCCGTCGTCCACTGCCATGGTGCTCTCGGCGCGGCCTGGTCAACATGGTCAACGAATGACATCCATCGGACGTGGACTGTACGTGGAGAGGCTGACAGCTAGGTCCACGGCCGCACACAAGGAAATGCCTCCTTATTATGTGCAGAATAATGATTCCTCCACCTGACAGGTGGGACCCACCGGAAGGGCCTCTGTATTTCACGAAAAAAAGGTCCCCCCTGCTGACAGGTCGGACCCACCAGCTATATCTTCGCACGCAAGGAAGTGCCTCCTTATTAAGCACAAAAAAATGAATACCCCCCCTGCTAGCTGCGACCCTCCATAGTGGGAGGCTGACTTGTGGGCCAACTAAGTTGATAGGGACAGAGGGCTTTGTCAACTTAGTCAATATGAATGATTCTAGCTCTAGTGACCATACGATGTCCATCCAACGGTCATAGTGCTTCTTCAACCTCTGGTCTTCTTGCTCTAGCCGCCCAAACTAGGCCGTCGTGCCGCGTGCTCCTGCCTCCCGTGGCCGTCTGTGATGCCGCGGAGGCCTCACGGCCCCCTACTACTCAGCTGGCCAGGCCATCCCTCTACTCACCCACACCCCCTATTATTCTGCGGCGACGACAGCCTCACACCGCAGCCGAACCAGTGAACCCTCATACTCCTATACGCGTGGGCATCCACTGCCGCGTCTTCTCCGGCTCCGCGTCATCCCCTTCCTAGTCCTCGCCGTCGTCCACCGCCTTGGTGCTCTCAGCGCGGCATGGTCAACGTGGTCAAGGAACGACTTCCATCGGAAGAGTACTATACGTTGATAGGCTGACAGTTGGGTCCAGGGCAGCCGCAAGGAATTGGCTCCTTATTACACGCAAAATAATTATTCCTCCACCTGACAACGGGGACCCACCAGACTGGCCACCGTATTTCGCGAAAAAATGTTTCCCCCCTGACTGCTGGGACCCACTAGCTACATCTTCGCATGCAAGGAAGTGCGTCCGGGCAAAAAAACGATTCGCCGCCCTGACTGCTGGGACCCACCAGCTACATCTTCGCACGCAAGGAAGTGCCTGACAGTCGGGACCCACCTGGTCGAAGCATACATAGCGTTGTCATTCTGCTCACGAACATGTATGTACATACTGGTCGATGTAGAGGCGCGCACGTGTCGTAGTAGAGGCGCGCACGTGTCGTAGTAGAGGCGTGCACGTAGCATGTACACGTACGTACAGCGGTCAGGGTGCAAGAAAGTAAATATGGCCACGTACATACATATGGGCGGGGTCTCGAACGCCTACCCATGCATACGTATGGCCAGGGCTCGTGTACATGGCTGGGTCAGAACGGAGAAACAGCGTTGTCGTCGTGTTCATGGGGAGCCAACCGGCTGGGTCGGAACGGAATGCGTCATCGTGTTCGTCGGGAGGGCTTGTACGGAACGGACGATGGAAACGAGGCCTGGCGTACCGCAGAACGGAGGAAACGGCCTTGTGTTCGACCGGCCACATTCGAAACGGGATCCTGTTCATCGGGAGGGGTCTGGCGTACCACAAAACGGAGGAAACGGACTTGTGTTGGACCTCCTACGGTCAAAACGGGGTCATGTTGATCGGGAGGGGTGTGGCGTACAGCAAAATGGAGGAAACGGACTTGTGTTGGAGCGCTACAGTCGAAACGGGGGTCCTGTTCATCGGGAGGGGTGTGGAGTACCGCAAAACGGGGACTCCACGGGATACTGTTCATCTTCACCATCGACCTCCTCCAGCCTCCACGGGCTACTGTTCATCCACTGTTGACCTCCTCCAGCCTCCACCTACGACTGTTCATCCACGAGCTCCTGTTCATCCAGCCTCCACCGCGCGCTACTCCACCGGCTACTATTCAACCAGCCCTCTCCATGGGCTCCTGTTCAACCACCCCTCCATGGGCTACTGTTCATCCACCCCTCTGCAGTCTACTGTTCATCCAGCCCTTCACGGGGTCGTCCTGTTCATCCAGTACGAGGCAACACCACGGGGTCCTCTTCATCCACCCCCACCGGGAACTATTCATCCAAACCCCCCCAGCAATGCTCAATTTTCATCAAGGGAAGGAGGCAGCAGCGTTCGATCGGCTTCAGTTAGCAGCAGTAGCGAAGGAATCACTCGGGTTCAGTAACGTAGCTAGTGCAATCGCTCGGGTTTAGTTAGAGCCCAACGCCTCGCTCGGGTTCAGTTAGAGCCCAACGCCTCGCACACATGCGCGTACGTTACGAGAGAAACGCGCATCGCTCGGCCCCCGACCACCCACCGTAACCGGGAGCTCCCTGAAATTTTCCTCGCCCTCGCTTCTACCACGGTTTTTTCCGTCATGGACGGGCCAAAGAATGTCATGCAGCTGCGTCTCCGGCCCGCCCAGGACGAAAAGCCCATTTTCTGTCATGATTTTTTGTCATAGAAGTAGGAGCCCACCACATCTATGATGATACCGGGTTTTGTCACAATTATTGTCATAGAAGTGTCATAACTATGACAGGAAAAAATTCGTTCGGCCCAAAATGTCACGGATGTGTCTTTTTTTTGTAGTGACATAACTCATATAATACATAACGTCATCGAACGTTAAGCGTGCGGACCCTACGGGTTCGAGAACTATGTAGACATGACCGAGACACCTCTCCGGTCAATAACCAATAGCGGAACCTGGATGCTCATATTGGTTCCCACATATTCTACGAAGATCTTTATCGGTCAAACTGCAATGTCAACATACGTTATTCCCTTTGTCATCGGTATGTTACTTGCCCGAGATTCGATCGTCAGTATCTTCAACCAAGTTCAATCTCGTTACCGGCAAGTCTCTTTACTCATTCCGTAGTGCATGATCCCGTAACTAACTCATTAGTCACATTGCTTGCAAGGCTTCATATGATGTGCATTACCGAGAGGGCCCAAAGATACCTCTTCGATACTCGGAGTGACAAATCCTAATCTCGATCTATGCCAACCCAACAAACACCTTCGGAGATACCTATAGAGCATCTTTATAATCACCCAGTTACGTTGTGACATTTGATAGCACCCAAGGCATTCCTCCGGTGTCCGGGAGTTGCATAATCTCATAGTCGGAGGAATATATATTTGACACAAAGAAAGCAGTAGCAATAAAACTGAACGATCATTATGCTAAGCTAACAGATGGGTCTTGTCCATCACATCATTCTCCTAATGATGTGATCTCGTTCATCAAATGACAACACAAGTCCATGGCTAGGAAACTTAACCATCTTTGATCAACGAGCTAGTCTAGTAGAGGCATACTAGGGACACGGTGTTTTGTCTATGTATTCACACATGTATCAAGTTTCCGGTTAATACAATTCTTGCATGGATAACAAACATTTATCATGAATAAGGAAATATAAAATAACAACTTTGTTATTGCCTCTAGGGCATATTTCCTTCAGTCTCCCACTTGCACTAGAGTCAATAATCTAATTCACATCTCCATGTGATTTAACACCAATAGTTCACATCGCCATGTGACCAACACCCAAAGGGTTTACTAGAGTCAATAATCTAGTTCACATCGCCATGTGATTAACACCCAAAGATTACTAAGGTGTGATCATGTTTTGCTTGTGAGAGAAGTTTAGTCAACAGGTCTACCACATCCAGAGCCGTATGTATTTTGCAAAGTTTCTATGTCTACAATGCTCTCCATGGAGCTACTCTAGCTAATTTGCTCCCACTTTCAATATGTATCCAGATTGAGACTCAAAGTAATCTGGATCGGTGTAAAAGCTTGCATCGACGTAACTTTTTACGATGAACTCTTTATCACCACCATAACCGAGAAATATTTCCTTGGTCATCTTAGGTAACTAAGGATAACTTAGACCGCTGTCCAGTGATCCACTCCTGGATCACAATCGTACCCCCTTGCCAAACTCATGATAAGGTACACAATAGGTCTGGTACACAACATAGCATACTTTGCAGAACCTATGGCTGAGGCATAGGGAATGACTTTCATTCTCTTTCTATTTTCTGCTGTGGTCGGGTTTTGAGTCTTACTCAACTTTACACCTTGTAATACAGGCAAGAACTCATTCTTTGACTGATCCATTTTGAACTCTTTCAAAATCTTGTCAAGGTATGTGCTCATTGAAAAATCTTATCAAGTGTTTTGATCTATCTCTATAGACTTGATGCCCAATATGTAAGCAGCTTCACCGAGGTCTTTCTTTGAAAAACTCCTTTCAAACACTCCTTTATGCTTTCCAAAAAGTTCTACATCATTTCCGATCAACAATATGTCATTCACATATACTTATCATAAATGTTGTAGTGCTCCCACTCACTTTCTTGTAAATACAGGCTTCTCCGAAAGTCTGTATAAAACTATATGCTTTGATCAACTCATCAAAGCGTATATTCCAACTCTGAGATGCTTGTACCAGTCCACAGATGGATCGCTGGAGCTCGCACACTTTGTTAGCACCTTGAGGATTGACAAAACCTTCTGGTTGCATCATATACAACACTTGTTTAACAAATCCATTAAGGAATGCAGTTTTGACATCCATTTGCCAGATTTCATAAAATGTGGCATTTGCTAGCATGATTCGGACGGACTTAAGCATCGCTACAGTTAAGAAAATCTCATTGTAGTCAACACCTTGAACTTGTCGAAAACCTTTTTGCGACTAGTCGAGCTTTGTAGATAGTAACACTACCATTAGCGTTCGTCTTCCCCTTAAAGATCCATTTATTCTCAATGGCTTGCCGATCATTGGGCAAGTCCACCAAAGTCTACACTTTGTTCTCATACATGGATCCTATCTCAGATTTCATGGCCTCAAGCCATTTATCATAATCTGGGCTCATCATAGCTTCTTCATAGTTCGTAGGTTCGTCTTGGTCAAGTAACATGACCTCCATAACAGGACTATCGTACCACTCTGGTGTAGATCGTGCTCTTTTTGACCTACGAGGTTCTTTAGCAACTTGATCTGAAGTTTCATGATCTTTATCATTAGCTTCCTCTCCAATAGGTGTAGGCATCACGTGAACAGATTTCTCGGATGAGCTACCTTCCAAATTGAGAGTAGGTACAATTACCTCATCAAGTTCTACTTTCCTCCCACTCACTGTCGGGTGGTTGGTGCGACATATGCCAAGGGATGGCTTATCATTGTGGGAGCCAATAAAACATCGCCGGTGCCTGGAAACGGGATGAGGCGGAGACATGCACGCCGGCGGATATTACCCAGGTTCGGGGCTCTCCGAGGAGATAACACCCCTAGTCCTGCTCTGGGGGGTCTCCGGATGATCACTAGATCGATGAAAGGTAGCTACAATCGCTCCTAGAGCTGTTGAGATCAAGGGCGAAGAAGAACAAGGCTAGCTCTTGCTTCTCTCTATCTATGGTGTGTGTGCTATGCTTGGAAGCCAACTATGCTCAGAGGCCCACCCTTTGCATGGGTGCTCCGGGGGGTTTATATAGGCCTACCCCCCGGGGGTACAATGGTAATCCGACTGGGAGCTGGTCCCAGCTGTCAGTGTCTACGCTTGCCGGCTTCTCCGCCGGCAGTTGGGTCCCGCCGGCTGGTGGGTCCCGCCGGCTGCCGGCCCCTTGACCGACAGGCCGGTCCCACCGCCTAGGGTCTTGTCGGCGGCTGCTCACTGTAGCCTCGCCTCTGATGACGAGGGCTTTGTCGAGGTAAGCGTGGCTACAGTGGGCCGCCTCGGGGGCTCTCACTATAGCCTTACCTCGTCTTGTCTCCATAATGGGGCTCCTGCTTCGAGGAAGGGAGTAGCCGGCTTCTGGGGGCCGGCTACGCCCTTTGGCCGATTGGGAAAGGCTGGGCCGCCTTCACGCCTCTCTCTGGCTGAGGGGGCCCGCCGCCCGTGGGCCGTACGGGAGTCCGTCGTGGATGACGTTGGGGCTGGCATGGCTACAGTGCCGGGCCGTACAGGAGACGGCCGTCCCGTACGCCCTCCTGTAGCCATGCCCGCCTCGGGCTTCGGGGGTAGTGGGCCGCACTGTGGACACACCCCGTCTTGTCGCCGTTATGTGGGAGTAGCTTTGGTGGTTGCGGTCTCGGCCGGCTTCTAGGAGTCGGTGTCCTTCTTGGCCGGCTTCTTGGACTCGGCCATCCCGTAGTCGTCCTAGGGAGGGGTTGTTTGAGGCTGGGTCGCCTTCCGGGAGTCGGCTTCAGAGGTAGCCGGCCAGGGAAGGCGGCCCAAATGCTTGGAGTGCTTGAAGGCCCAAAGGCCTGATAATTTTTCTGAAGAACCAGGGGCAGTCAGTTAGGCTACACGGGCCATTTACTCCGACAGTAGTCCCCGAAGCTGATTGGGCTTCGAGGTGGAGTGGGGGTTGAGAAGCTCGATCAGCTTCCTATCGTGACAAGCCGGCAGCTGGGAGCCGGCCTTGGTCAGGCGCGCCGCCTGAGTCGAAATCTTCTGGAGTCGGAGGGCGGGAGCCTGCTGGCACGTGCACCGGGCCGCGGGCCGGCCACGGGCCGTCGGCGAACCACATGGCCGGAAAGCCTGCCATCCCACGCGCGTGACGGGACGTCGCCGCAGGGAGGGGGCCCTCCATGTCCGCGCCCCGGCCCAGGCGCGGATCCTTTGTATCCCGAAACCGCCCGCACGTTCTGTGCGGCAGTTTCGGCTCGCATTTATGCGCAATAATCGCGAGACGTGGGGGGAGTGGGCGTAGTTAATCCCACGTCCCCCCCCCCCCACGTCCGGCCTCTTCGGCCTCGTGAGGCTATAAGTATGGGGAGGTGGAGGGCGGCAGGTCCTCGCACGCTCCTCCTACTTCCACCGTCTTCTTCCTCTTGCCAGTTCTTGCGACAGCGCCTCGCCGCCGCGCTCTTCCACCGCATGCTCCTCCGCCGCAGTGCTAGCTTTCGCCATGCCTCCCACCGTAGAGCAGCTTGGCGGGGATTGGGATGGCTCCAACGTCCACGACGACCACGTCGACTTCCTCCGCGACACGCGGCGGCTGCCCAGCGCGGACAATGTGGAGGTCTGCCTCGCGCCGGCGAAGGAAATCTCGCTGAGGCCGCAGGAGGGCGAGCGGGTGGTCTTCCGCTCGCACTTCTTGCGCCGCTTCGGCCTGCCAATGAGCGCCTTCTTCCGCTCCTGGCTCAAATTCTATCAGCTCCAGCCGCACCATCTCACCCCCAACGCGGTGGTGCTGCTGTCCGCCTTCGTCACCCTGTGCGAGGGCTATCTCGGCGTCCTCCCCACCCTTGAGCTCTGGGGGGAGTTCTTCCAATCGAAGCTGGGCACGCGCATTAAGGGCGTGCCGGCTCATACTGGCGCCTTCATCGCGTCGCGGAGATCGGCTGCCGAGAACCCCTTCCCCGTCATCACGCTGATCCAATCGGTGAAGAAGTGGCAGAAGTCGTACTTCTATGTGCGGAACATCACCCCACGGGGCGACTACATCAACCTGCCGGCGTACGTAGCCGGCCCACCGGCGGGCAGGCTGCCCCAGTGGTCCTTCTGGGCTGTGACGCTGTCGCCGGCGGGAAACGCCGCCATCGCCCGACTGCGGGTGATGGTCCAGTCGGAGGGCCTGACGGGGCCCGACCTTCTGGCCGCGTTCGTCACGCGCCGGGTTCTTCCGCTCCAGAGCCGGCCTCATCTGATCTGTCAGATGAGCGGCCAGCTCGATCCGAGCCGAATGTGCACCAAGGAGATGCCGCGCGAGGAGGTCGCCTACATGGTGAACTACCTTGCGAACTGCAAACTCACCGAAGAGTGGCAGTTCGGCAAGGAGCCGTATAGCCGAGCCAATCCGCCGCCTACGGTATGCTCTCCCTGTGTCTTTTTCTCTCTCTCTCTCAGCCTTGTTGCCGAGCATCTCTTGGCCGACTCTGACTTAGTCGGCTTGTTCTTCGACAGAGCCCTCTGCTTCGGCCGGCCGGCGGGTCAGACGCGGACCGCCGATTCGTCCCCGACCGGACCGAACACGACCTGGAGGACCCCGACCTGGGGGCGGTCCATATGGACGACGACGTTGAGCCGGGCAGAGGCCAAGCCGGCAGCGAAGCAGGCAGCTCCGTGTTCACTGCCACCTTTGACGACTGCCCGAACGACGATGAAGCCGAAGCCGTCCCGCGCCGCCAGCCGGCATCTGGACGCGGCGCGGGCTCCTCTGCCGCGCAGCCTGCTCGGGGCGGACGGCAGAAGCGTCGCGCCGCCCAGGGTCTGTTCGGCAGCCGAACGAAGAAACCCAGAGGCGGGGCGGCAGCCACCAGGCGGGAGGAGGCGGCCGCGAAGGCGGCTCGTTTCCGCAAGGTGGTGAAGCAACCGTAGACCGTGTCAGCGTAAGTCCAAATCTTTCTTTGTGTACTCTCTTTCTTTCTTTCTTTGGTGGTTCTTGAAACCTTTGTCTTTTTCTTCGACGATCAGAGCTCCGTTGTCACTTGAGCGGGCGGCTGCCGGCTCCGTCGTCGAGTCGCCAAGGGGCTCCGGGAGCACCACCCGCCGCGTGGACCCCCGCGCCGACCTCCAGGAGGCGACGGAAAGGAACGCGCGGGAGGCGAGGGAGGAGCAGGAGGCACGGGAGGCGGAGGCACGGAAGGCAGCCGCCGCCCAGGCGGCACGGGAGGAGGAGGCGGCGAAGGCACTCGCCGAGGCCGCAGCCAGGGCCCAGGAAGAGGCTGAGGCCGCGGCGGCGGCAGGGGAGGTTTTGATGGTCACCCCCCTGTGCGTCATGGCGCCTGGGGACATGGAGCCCTCGCCAGAGGGAGCCAGCGGCGACCAGCCAGGGCTGGGGGGAAGCGGCGACGACGTCATCATCTTGGAGAAGGCGCCGGAGCCGACCCTTCCGACTGGGGCGGCCCAAGGTGGCCGGCCTGATCCGCCGCCTGCATAGTCGGCGGAAGGCGAGCCGGCCGCGAGGGTTGAGGTGGCGGTCCGGATTCTGCCAAGCCGGCGTGCGGGGAAGGCCGCGTCGGAGCCGCAGAAGGCTGCGCCGGAGCCACAGCCGGCCGTGGGCTCCAGCTCGTCGGCCCGAGATGTGGAGGCGGCCAGCGCTACCTCGGGGTGGACGCGGGGCGGAGGGACAGCCGTGGTGAACGTGGCTGCACAAGACGTCCGGACCCGGCTCCAAGGCCAGGCCGCGGCGCTGAGGCAGTTCACCGACGAGTTCCTCGCAACGCGGGCGGCCATCCGGGTTAGGATTCCCATCTTGTTTCTTCTTGATGTTGATTTCTCCTCTTGATCTTGATTTCTTCCGTGGGGGCGCGTCAGCGCACCCACTGGGTGTAGTCCCCGAGTTCCGAGTCGGCTGCTGAGCAGGCGGCTTGGAACTTCTTGGAGGTTTTGACTTTGTTGTTTTTGTTCTCACTTCGGTCTTCTGTTAATCTTGCAGGACTACCACAACCTTCGAGCGGCCGCCTTGAACTCCCAGGCTCGGGAACTGACTCAGAAGACCGCCGACCTTACTGAGAGCTGAGGTACGTGATTTGTTCTTTATCTCATGTGGGGGCGCGTCAGTGCACCCACTGGGTGTAGTCCCCGAGATTCGGGCCGACTGCTGAGCAGTCGGGTCGGATCTTCCTTGACGATTTCTTACTCTTCTTCTTCTTCTTCCGTTTCTGCAGCGGCCAATGCCAGTCTGAGGGCACAGCTGGGGGAGTCCCAGACTGCTCTTCGTGCCAAGGATGCCGAGCTCGCCGCCTTGGTGCAGGAGCGCGACCGCTTGGTCAAGAAGTTGGCCGACCAGGAGGAAAGCCACAAGGCGGCGCTGAAGGCTGTGCAGGATCGTGAAGCCACTCTCCAGGCCGAGTTCGAAACGGAGGCGGCCGGCTGGGCTGAGGCCAGGCAGACTCTGGTCTCTGGCTATGGCCAGATCGAAGATCTGGTTGACGGTAAGCCGCCTACCCCTTCGTCCTTTCTTGCCGTCTGCCACTTTGGCTCGTTTTTCTGATTTTGGTGTTCTTTTCTTCCTTTCTTCTTCTTTCTTGCGCAGAGTATTTCCCTGGCTATTCTACTGCCGCCAACCAGACCATCGAGGCCCGTCGCCAGGCGCGGAGGCAAGCCGGCTTTGAAATCTCGCCAACCGTCGGCCGCTCGCTGGAGGAACAGCTCCTGGCGATCCAGGCTCGCATCCAGCCGGCTCACCGGCTGCTCCGCCGGCTTCAGCGTGCCGGGGCGCAGGTCTTGGCCGCCCTCTGGCCCGGCCAAGCGGTCCCTCGCACCCCCATTCGGACCGCCGACTAGCTGGAGGTGGCAGTCGGCCGATTCGAGGCTTGGAAGGCGTCGGCGGCCCGCTCCGGTGCCAGGCGGGCGCTGGAGTTCGTCAAGGGCTAGTATCCCGGCCTAAGCCTCGACCAGCTGGCTACCTGGCGGCAGCAAGCCGACACGGAGCTGGAGCCGGCGCGGCCGGCCATCATTCGGCGGGCTTCGGCGATCGCCGACTACACCGACACCAGCGTCTTCGCCCCCGAGGTGGACGACAATGGAGTCGCCCAGCCGGAAGAGTGGTTCGGGCTGGACCCGGCGTACGGTGAGGACTCGGCGGAGGAGATCGACTCCAGCGACGAGGGCGAAGAGGAGGAGGAGGAGGGTGAAGACGCCGAGCCGGCTGGTGGAGTAGCCGGCCAGCCTCAGTCTGACCGCGCCTCCAGCACTATGTCGCGCGCCTCCACGCCTCCTGCCGCAGGTGGTGGTCAAGCCGGGGCCCGCTAGTCGGCCACTCCTTCAGCCGGCGAGGCTGCCTTCACCGACCAGCTCGGCCTCCATGTCGCGCCCTAGTCTGCCGTCTTTTGCTTTTCCTGTCTTGTTACTCTTTAGAACAATGTTTGGTTAAATTCGCACAATTCCACCCACTGGGTGTATTCGAACTTATGTCTGTTGCCGGCTTGTTGGCGGCTTTATGTATATATATGACTTATGCATTTGGCCTTTCCTTGTACTTTTGCTTTTTGTCCTTCTGCTTTTTCCTTTGCCGCCCTCCCTTGGTTGCCGCCTCCCCAGTCAAACAGTTGCTCTGCAATCTGTAGCCGGAGGAGTGCCTGGCCGATTGGGGGGGGGAAGTACTCTAGCTCTGCTGGGCTAAAGCTAATTTTTTAGGAAGCCGGCCAGCCGGCTGTTCTGGCAGCCGGCAGGCGTGTTTGGAGGCCGTCTCTTTGCTATATAGGTTCGTTGTTCCTTAGCCATTTTTCGTGTGGGCGTCCCTTTTATCTTGCCTCTTGTTAGTCGGACAGTCAGTTCTTTGAGCTGTGACTTTCAACAAGAGGGGACTCGGGAGCCGGCGCACTACTTTTCTGACTTTTAGGGAAAACTTTCAATATAGCTCGAGGCGGCCAGTCCCCGGGCCGACTAGTCGAACCCGGTGCCGGACAGGAAATCAAATGTAATAATACATTCATGGATATGACACTCGTCATTCATAGATAATAAAAAAGGCAGTCCCCGAGTACTATTCGGGGGGGCCTGTTGGTTCGTGCTTAATACAAAAGGGGAGCATGATACATACTGCTTTCAACTGTAAAATCTTCTCAGGAGGTTTGCGTTCCATGGTCGCTCCGACTCCTTGCCGGAGTCGTCTCTCTTGCGTGCTCTTCTTTTTTGCGCGTCGACCAAGTAGTAGGAGTCGTTGTCGAGTGCCTTGCTGACGACGAAGGGGCCTTCCCAAGGGGCCAAGAGCTTGTGCTGGCCGGCTGTTCGCTGGATCAGCCGGAGCACAAGGTCGCCCTCTTGGAAGGATCTTGGCTTGACCTTGCGGTTGTAGTAGCGGCACAGCCCTTGCTGGTAGATGGCGGACCGGCTGAGTGCTAACAGTCGGCCTTCTTCCAGTAGGTCCACGCCGTCTTCTCTTGCTTCTTTGGCCTCCTCCTCCGTGTACATGGTGATCCGAGGCGAGTCGAACTCGATGTCGGTTGGGATCACAGCCTCGCCACCGTACACGAGAAAAAACGGAGTGAAGCCGGTTGACTTGTTGGGTGTAGTGCGCAGACTCCAGAGGACAGCCGGCAGCTCTTCGAGCCAGTAGCCGACCGATCGCTCCAGTGGCACAACCAGTCGGGGCTTGATGCCGGAGAGGATGAGTCCATTTGCTCGCTCGACCTGGCCATTTGACTGCGGGTGGGCAACGGACGCTAACTCCAATCGGATGCCCTGCGTCGCGCAGATACGTGCCAGTGCTCCTTTGGCGAAGTTCGTGCCGTTGTCGGTGATGATGCTGTGCGGCACGCCGTACCGAGTAGTGATGTCGGTGATGAATGTTACGGCAGTCGGCCCATTGAGTTTCTTGATTGGCTTTGCTTCAATCCACTTTGTGAACTTGTCCACAGCAACAAGTAGATGTGTCAGGCCACCGCGGGCTGTCTTGAAAGGGCCCACCATGTCCAGTCCCCAGACGGCAAAGGGCCAAGTGAGGGGAATGGTTTTGAGGGCAGAAGCCGGCCGGTGTTGCTTGGAACTAAAAACTTGACTTCCTCTGCAGCTCTTGACTATTTCTTTAGCATCCTCCAATGTAGTCGGCCAGAAGAAACCGTGGCGGAAAGCCTTGGCCACGAGGGATCTTGAGGCTGCGTGATGGCCGCATTCGCCTTGGTGGATGTCTTTGAGGATTGCCACTCCTTTTTCTGGCTCGACACAAAGCTGGAAGACTCCAGTGACGCTGCGCTTCACAAGCTCTTTGTTGATTATTGTATATGCTGCGGCTCGTCGTTGCACTAATCTTGCTGAGATCTCATCAGCCGGCAGCTCTCTGCTGACTAGGAACTTGAGGATGGGCTGGGCCCATGAGGGAGCTGCGACTTCTTCTTCTGTTAATGTGGCCACCATGACTCGGGTGGGTGGGTTGGGTGGCGTTGATTTGGAGTCGGCCACTGCTTCTTGTGTTGTTGCAATCCCCGGGCCGACTGCTGCAGTCCCTGAGCCGGGTTCTAAAGTCCCCGTGCCGGGTGCGACTACGGCAGTCCCCGGGCCGGTTGTCGAAGTCCCCGTGCCGCCTGCGGGGTTTCTCCAGTCGGATCCGGCTGTCTGGCGCAGGCGGTACGAAGATGGAATCCGACTCTGGAGATGGCTTGATGGACGGCTTGAGGAGGCGCTGGAGGGAGACGCCAGTCGGTATGGCCTGTCGGGTGGAGCCGATCCGTGCTAGGGCATCTGCTTGGTCGTTGTCGGCCCTTGGCACGTGAAGGAACTCGCACCCTTCAAAGTATCCGCTGATCTGCTGGACGAGGAATCGATAGCTCGCCATGTTCGCGTCCTTGGCGTCCCAGTCGCCAGATGATTGCTGGACCACCAAGTCTGAGTCGCCGTAGCACAGGATCCGGCGTATGCCAAGCTCTTTGGCTAGCCGGAGCCCATGTACGAGCGCCTCGTACTCGGCCACGTTGTTAGAGGCGGCGAAGTGGATCTGCAGCGTGTACTTGAGCTTGTCGCCTTTGGGAGAGGTGAGGACGATGCCGGCTCCCAAGCCGGTGCGCATCTTGGACCCGTCAAAGTGCATCCGCCAATGGGTAGAGTCGGGAGCCTGCAGTAAGTACTGGGTCTCGGCCCAGTCGACGAGGAAGTCGGCCAATGCTTGCGACTTGATGGCGGTGCGGGGTTGATAGAAGATCGTGTAGGGCGCCAATGCAATGGCCCATTTGGCCACTCGGCCGGATGCATCCCGGCTGCCTATGATCTCGGCAAGCGGGGCAGTGCACACGACCGTGATGGGGTGCTCTTGGAAGTAGGGCTTCAGTTTCTTGGCAGCGAAGTACACCCCATAGCACATCTTCTGGTAGTGCGGGTAGTTTTGCTTTGAGCTGGACAGCACTTCGCTGAGGTAGTAGACCGGCCTCTGGACTAGCTGGGCTCGGCCTTCCTCCGGGCGTTGGACCACAACAACAGTACTGACGACTCGGCTAGTCGCGGCGATGTAGAGGAGCATGGGCTCCTTCTCAGTCGGCGCTGCCAGGACAGGCCGAGTGGTCAGCATTTTCTTCAACTCATGGAAGGCTTGGTCGGCTTGATCATTCCACTCGAAGTGAGTGGATTTCTTCATGAGTCGGTATAAGGGGAGAGCCTTTTCTCCTAGTCGGCTGATAAAACGATTCAGGGAGGCTAAGCAGCCAGTGAACTTCTGCACATCTCGCAGCTTGGTGGGAATCTCCATCCTCTCGATGGCCTTGATCTTGACGGGGTTGCACTCAATGCCGCGTTCGGAGACCAGGAAGCCTAGCAGCTGGCCGGCTTGCACTCCAAACACGCACTTCTCGGGGTTGAGATTGATTTGGAATCGGCGCAAGTTGGCAAATGTTTCTCTCAGGTCTTCCAGCAAGGTACCGCGCTTCTCTGTCTTCACCACAATGTCGTCTACGTAGACGTGGGCATTTCTGCCGAGTTGTTTCAAGAGACATTTCTGCATGCAACGCTGAAAAGTGGCACCGGCATTTCTCAAGCCGAATGTCATTGTCAGGTAGCAGAAAGCTCCAAAGGGTGTGATGAAGGCAGTCTTCAGGCGGTCAGTTGGGTCCAACTTGATCTGATGATACCCTGAGTATGCATCCAAAAAACTTAATAGCTCGCATCCGGCCGTGGAGTCTATCACTTGGTCAATCCATGGCAGGGCAAACGGATCCTTTGGGCAGGCCTTGTTCAGACTAGTGTAGTCTATACACATACGCCACTTGTTATTCTTCTTCAGAACCAGAACTGGATTGGCAAGCCACCTTGGAAAGAACACTTCCATGATAAAGCCGGCTGCAAGGAGCCGGGCTATCTCTTCTCCCACAATTCTTCGCTTCTCTTCTGACAGTCGGCGGAGGGGCTGCTTGACCGGCTTCGCATCATCTCGGACATGTAATTTGTGCTCGGCGAAATCCTTTGGGACACCCGGCATGCCCTTTGGGGACCATGCAAAGATGTCTCGATTCTCACGGAGGAAGTCGACGAGCTCTCCTTCCTATTTACTGTCCAAGTTCGCCCCAATGATAGCAAACCTCTCCGGGTTCTCCGGGTCCAGAGGTATCTTCTTCGTCTCTCTGGCAGGCTAGAAGGAGCCCTGCGCGACACAATCCTTGGGGTTGGGGGACAAGGCCGGCTGCTTGCCGGCCATGGCCACAACCCGTTCCAACATCTTCTTCTCTTCTGCCACCACGAGGGACTCGGCCAGCCGGCTACTGGCCATGGCGCACTCGATGGACTTCTTGTAGTCGCCGGCTACTGTGATGATCCCCTTCGAGCTCGGCATCTTCATCTTTAGGTAGGCTTAGTGGGGCACAGCCATGAACTTGGCCAGAGCAGGTCGGCCAAGCAGTGCGTGATAGGGGCTCTCCAAATCCACTACCTCGAACCATATTGCTTCTCGGCGAAAATGATCTTTGTCTCCGAAGAGAACATCCATTTTGATCTTGCCGATTGGGGAGCAAGACAGGCCGGGGACGATACCATGGAAGACGGTGCGGCTCGGCATGAGCTGCTTGGCTTTGATGTTCAGCTTCTCCATGGTATCACGGTACAGTATGTTGATACTGCTTCCGCCGTCTATCAGGACGGGGGAAAATCTGGCAGCTCGCCTCTCCGTCGCGAGGGTGACATCCAAGACCATGGCATAGGAACCAGGCGAAGGCATCACCTCTGGGTGGTCGGCCTGGCTCCAGCTGATTGGCTTTTCTGACCAGTGCATGAACTCGGGGGCGCTTGTGCCGACTGCATTCACTTCTTGGTGCTGTCGGCGTCGGCTGCGCTTGTCGTCGGCTTGACTCGTGAAGACGACGTAGGCGGCGTGCTCTTCGGGGAATTCGTCTTGGATGGCGCCGACTACCGGCCGAGCTGCCGGCTGCTGAGGGGCTGGAGGCGGAGGCGGCTGCATTCCCTCGCCCTTGGTGATGCGAGTGAGCCAGTGGCATTTTCGGGTTGTGTGGTTGGACGGCTTCGCGCCGCTGTGGAATTTGCAGGGGGCGTCGAGAGCTTTCTCGTAGGAGAAAGACGGCTGCGAAGCCGGCCTTCCACCCTTCTTCTTGGGAGCGGGCCGTTCTTCGGGCTGCTCGTCTTCAACTGTGGCCACCTGCCGACTAGAGGAAGTCGGCATCGGGGCTTTGCGCTTGTGGTCGTTCTGGTAAGGGCGCCGATTGGGGTCGCCAGCCGGCGTCTTGGGAGCCGGAGCAATCACCTTCCCAGTGGCGTCTACTCTCAGCTCGGTCTTCATGGAGGAGTCGGCCGTGGCGTATTTGTCCGCGGTGACCAGCAACTCGTCGAGGGTGGCCGGCTCATCGCAGAGGAGTCGGTGCTTGAGGAGGGTGCCCTCTCGGCACCCGGCGGTGAAGTACTCGATGGCCTGGACCTCGTGCACCCCCTCGCAGGAGTTGCGGAGCTCGGCCCATCGCGTGAGGTACTCGCGGGTCGACTCGTTGGGCCCTTGGACGCAGAGGGAGAGTTGGCGAAGCTTGGGAGGCCGCTTGTAGGTGCTGGTGAAGTTGCGGACGAAGACGTCGGTGAAATCTAGCCAACTGTTGATGCTGTAGGGCTTGAGGCTATTGAGCCATGTGCGCGCAGTGCCTTGCAGCATGAGGGGGACGTACTTCACGGCGACGCGCCGATTGCCGTTGGCTATGCTGATGGCCGTGGAGTAGTCGATGAGCCAATCTTCCGGATTCACCGAGCCGTTGTACTTGGGCGTATCTCTGGGGAGCGAGAACCCTTTGGGGAAGGGCTCGTCGTGGATGCGGGGGCCAAAGCATGGCGGGCCGACATCGTCTTCTACTTCTAACGCCAAGGACCGAGCAAGGCGGTCGATCCTGTGGCGGGCGTCGTTCTCGCCGACTCCTTCTCGGCGGCCGAGTCGGTCGCCAAGAGTCGTGTGTGTGATCGGAGTGAGGCGTCTTTCTCTTCGAGGCGGGGGAGGAGGCAGGTTTCCTTGGTGCTCGACCGCTCGAGGACGGCCTTCCGCGTCGCGCTCGATGGTAATGCGAGTCCGGCTGCGGCTGGCAGCCGGCTCCTTGTCTTTCTTCTGGCGTGCGCCGCTCGCAGTCGGCGAGCGGGACGTCACGGCGTGCTCCCGGCACGGGGGATGACCATCTGCACGGGCGCCGGCTTCGTGCTTTCTGCGGCCACGTCGAGCAGCTGCTGGATCCGTCTCGTCATGTAGGGGAGCTCATGGGCTCCCAGCCCATTGAGCTCTTCTGCGGCCGCCTGAGCGGCTCGCAGATTTTCGAGCTGGGTGGCGTAGACGGGGCGATCTGCCCCCAGCATGCTGGCCACGGCCGCGCCGCGCTTCTGGACGAAGTCGGCTCGGCTCGGGCCGCTAGGCGGCGGCGTACCGAAGGTGGTGCGGTCGACTTCGCGCTGGTGGGCCTCAGCGAGGCGCCTCATGGAAGCTATCTTCTGGCCCTCCGCGATGAGGGCGAGGTGGCGTGCCTCTAGGGTCTCGGCATCGGCATCGGCTGGGATGGGGGCGGAGAGGTCGTTCATCGCTGCTTGCAGGGCGTCGTGGGCGTTTTCGCCCGAGTTGGCAACGTGGCTGATGACCAGCACTTCGGTGACAGCGCTGCTGCCGCTGTCAGCTCGAGGGAGTGGATCGTCGAAGACCACCACGTTGGAGGGGTAGGCGTCAAGCAACGCGGTGTCGGAGTCGATGAGCATCGGGTCGGTGGAGCCGACCGACTCCATGTCTGCAGCAAGCTCGCTGGAGACGTGAAGCTGGTCGAGGAGGCTAATGAGGCGGTTCTCGGGGTAGTCGGTGCCTGCGTCGGACGCAGGCTCGTCGGAGATGCGAGTCTCGCCGAGCAGATCGACGAGGCGGCTCGCTGCGCAGGCATCGTCGACGCCTTGCAGCGCGTCGAGGCAAACGCCATCGGGCGCAGCAGGCTGGCTGCGCTCACGGGGGAGGAAGAGGGTTCCCGTCCAGAACAGGTCTCCGGACGACGGTGCACCTGGCCCCACGGTGGGCGCCAAATGTCGGGTGGTTGCTGCGACATATGCCAAGGGATGGCTTATCATTGTGGGAGCCAATAAAACGTCGCCGGTGCCTGGAAACGGGATGAGGCGGAGACATGCACGCCGGCGGATCTTACCCAGTTTCGGGGCTCTCCGAGGAGATAACACCCCTAGTCCTGCTCTGCGGGGTCTCCGCATGATCACTAGATCGATGAAAGGTAGCTACAATCGCTCCTAGAGCTGTTGAGATCAAGGGAGAAGAAGAACAAGGCTAGCTCTTGCTTTTCTCTATCTATGGTGTGTGTGCTATGCTTGGAAGCCAACTATGCTCAGAGGCCCACCCTTTGCATGGGTGCTCCGGGGGGTTTATATAGGCCTACCCCCCCGGGGGTACAATGGTAATCCGACTGGGAGATGGTCCCAGCCGTCAGTGTCTACGCTTGCCGGCTTCTCCGCCGGCAGTTGGATCCCGCCGGCTGGTGGGTCCCGCCGGCTGCCGGCCCCTTGACCGACAGGCCGGTCCCACCGCCTAGGGTCTTGTCGGCGGCTGCGCACTGTAGCCTCGCCTCTGATGACGAGGGCTTTGTCGAGGTAAGCGTGGCTACAGTGGGCCGCCTCGGGGGCTCTCACTGTAGCCTTACCTCGTCTTGTCTCCTTAATGGGGCTCCTACTTCGAGGAAGGGAGTAGCCGGCTTCTGGGGGCCGGCTTCGCCCTTTGGCCGACTGGGAAAGGCCGGGCCGCCTTCACGCCTCTCTTTGGCTGAGGGGGCCCGCCGCCCGTGGGCCGTACGGGAGTCCGTCGTGGATGACGTTGGGGCTGGCATGGCTACAGTGTCGGGCCGTACAGGAGACGGCCGTCCCGTACGGCCTCCTGTAGCCATGCCCGCCTCGGGCTTCGGGGCTAGTGGGCCGCACTGTGGCCACACCCCGTCTTGTCGCCGTTATGTGGGAGTAGCTTTGGTGGTTGCGGTCTCGGCCGGCTTCTAGGAGTCGGTGTCCTTCTTGGCCGGCTTCTTGGACTCGGCCATCCCGTAGTCGTCCTAGGGAGGGGTTGTTTGAGGCTGGGTCGCCTTCTGGGAGTCGGCTTCAGAGGTAGCCGGCCAGGGAAGGCGGCCCAAATGCTTGGAGTGCTTGAAGGCCCAAAGGCCTGATAATTTTTCTGAAGAACCAGGGGCAATCGGTTAGGCTACCCGTGGCCATTTACTCCGACACTCACTTCTTTCGAGAGAAACTCCTTATCTAGAAAGGTTCTGTTCTTAGCAAAAAAATTGCCTTCGAACTTGTGGTAGAAAGTGTACCCAACTGTTTCCTTAGGTTATCCTATGAAGATGCACTTCTCCGATTTGGGTTCGACCTTATCAGGCTGAAGCCTTTTGGCATAAGCATCGCATCCCCAAACTTTAAGAAATGACAGCTTAGGTTTGTTGCCAAACCATAGTTCATCCAGTGTCGTCTCAACGGATTTTGACGGTGCCCTGTTTAACGTGTATGCAGCTATCTCTAATGCAGAACCCCAAAACGATAGTGGTAAATCGGTAAGAGACTTCATAGATCGCACCATATCTAATAAAGTGCGGTTACGATGTTCAGACACACCATTATGATGTGGTGTTCCAGGTGGCGTGAGCTGTGAAACTATTCCACATTATTTAAATGAAGGCCAAACTCGTAACTCAAATATACTACTCCACGATCAGATCATAGAAACTTTATTTTCTTGTTACGATGATTCTCCACTTCACTCTGAAATTCTTTGAACTTCTCAAATGTTTCAGACCTTATGTTTCATTAAGTAGATATACCCATATCTGCTCGAATCATCTGTGAAGGTCAGAAAATAACGATACCCGCCACGAGCCTCAACACTCATTGGACCGCATACATCGGTATGTATTATTTCCAATAAGTCACTAGCTCGTTCCATTGTTCTGGAGAACGAAGTTTTAGTCAGCTTGCCCATAAGGCATGGTTCGCAAGTATCAAACGATTCATAATCAAGTGATTCCAAAAGTCCATCTTTACGGAGTTTCTTCATGCGCTTTACACCGATATGACCAAATGGCAGTGCCACAAATATGTTGCACTATCATTATCAACTTTGCATATTTTGGTATCAATATTATGAATATGTGTATCACTACGATCGAGATTCAATAAACCATTAACATTGGGTGTATGACCATAGAAGGTTTTATTCATGTAAACAGAATAACAATTATTCTTTGTCTTAAATGAATAACCGTATTGCAATAAACATGATCTAATCATATTCATGCTCAACGCAACACCGAATAACATTTATTTAGGTTCAACACTAATCCTGAAAGTATAGGGAGTGTGCGATGATGATCATATCAATCTTGGAACCACTTCCAACACACATCGTCACTTCACCCTCAACTAGTCTCTATTTATTCTGCAACTCCTATTTCGAGTTACTAATCTTAGCAACCGAACAGGTACCAAATACCCATGGGCTACTACGAGCACTAGTAAGGTACACATCAATAACATGTATATCAAATATACCTTTGTTCACTTTGCCATCCTTCTTATCCACCAAATATTTGGGGCAGTTTCGCTTCCAGTGACCAGTCCTTTTGTAGTAGAAGCACTTAGTTTCAGGCCTGGGTGCATTTTTAGGTTTCTTCCCGGGAGTGACAACTTGCTTGTCAGTCTTTTTGAAGTTCCCCTTCTTTTTACCCTTGCCCTTCTTCTTGAAACTAGTGGTCTTGTTAACCATCAACACTTGATGCTCCTTCTTGATTTCTATCTCCGCGGCCTTTAGCATCAGGTAGAGCTCGCGAATAGTATTTTCGATCCCTTGCATATTGTAGTTCATCACGAAGCCTTTGTAGCTTGGTGGCAGTGATTGAAGAACTCTGTCAACGACACAATCATCTGGAAGATGATATCCAGACATTCTGAGCATGTGTTCACTGACAGAACTGTTCTCCTCCATCTTGCAGCTATAGAGCTTCTTGGAGACTTCATATCTCTCAACTCGGGCATTTGCCTGAAATATTAACTTCAATTCCTGGAACATCTCATATGGTCCATGATGTTCAAAACATCTTTGAAGTCCCGATTCTAAGCCATAAAGCATGGCACACTGAACTATCGAGTAGTCATCATATTGAGCTTGCCAGACGTTCATAACATCAGTATCTTTCTATGTGTCCGGTTGAAACGTTTTGCTCATGTGTACACGGTGAGTGTTAGCAATCATAGAAGACTAAATGATGGTTGAGTATGTGAACTTGCCTAAAGGCTCCGATATATGAGCCTTCCTGAAAAGATGTTGAATTGTAGTTGCAAAGTTGACTAAGAACATAGTTTGTTGGTTTCCAATAAAGTTTATGCTTTATACTTCGATGTTGTGATGAATTGTCACTTGTTCATGAGACGTCTATGATAAAAGCTCTATGTTAAAGTTTGTTGCTGTTATAATAAGTTACATTATGCTGCTATGTCCGTATTTTGTTTTTATCGACACCTCTCTCTCTAAGCATGTGGACATGTTTTTCGATTTCGGTTTTCGCTTGAGGACAAGCGAGGTCTAAGCTTGGGGAGTTGATACATCCATTTTGCATCATGTTTACCTACTGTTATTTATGTTGTTTTACCGCATAATAATGCTTTTTGGAGTAATTATAATGCCTTTTCTCTCATAATATGGAAGGTACACATAAAGGGGGAGAATTCTGGCAGCTGGAAATCTGGACCTGAAAAAGCTACATCAGGCTACCTATTTTGCACAACTCCAAATGAGCTGAAACTTTACAAGGATTTTTTATGGAATAAATAAGAATTTTCGGAGTCAATAAGGACCAGAGGGGGCCCACTAGGTGGGCACAACCCACCTGGGCACGCCAGGGAGCCCAGGCGCGTCCTGGTGGGTTGTGCTCACCCAGGCCCACCTCTAGTGCCCCTCTTCTGGTATATAAGTCATTTTGACCTAGAAAAAAAATAAGGAGAGGACTTTTGGGATGAAGCGCCGCCGTCTCGAGGCGGAACCTGGGCAGGAGCACTTCTGCCCTCCGGCGGAGCGATTCCGCCGGGGGAACTTCCCTCCCGGAGGGGGAAATCATCGCCATTATCGTCACCAACAACTCTCCCATCTTGGGGAGGGCTATCTTCATCAACATCTTCAACAGCACCATCTCATCTCAAACCCTAGTTCATCTCTTGTGTTCAATCTTTGTACCGGAACTATAGATTGGTGCTTGTGGGTAATTAGTAGTGTTGATTACATCTTGTAGTTGATTACTATATGGTTTATTTGGTGGAAGATTATATGTTGATATCCATTATGCTATTTAATACCCCCCTAATATTGAGCATGATTATCATTTGTGAGTAGTTACTTTGGTTCTTGAGGTCATGAGAGAAATCATGTTGCAAGTAATCATGTGAACTTGATATGTGTTCGATATTTTGATGATGTGTATGTTGTGATTTCCTTAGTGGTGTCATTTCAACATCGACTACATGACACTTCACCATATTTGGGCCTAAGGGAATGCACTGTGGAGTAGTTATTAGATGATGGGTTGTGATAGTGACAGAAGCTTAAACCCTAGTTTATGTGTTATTCCGTAAGGGACCGATTGGATCCAAAAGTTCAATGCTATGGTTAGAATTTATTCTTAATACTTTTCTTTTAGTTGCGGATGCTTGTGAGGGGGTTAATCATAAGTAGGAGGTTTGTTCAAGTAAGAACGGCACCTAAGCACCGGTCCACCCACATACCAAATTATCAAAGTAGCGAACACGAATTAAGCCAACATGATAAAAGTGACTAGATGAAATTCCCGTGTACCCTCAAGAACACTTTGCTTATCATAAGAGACCGTTTTGGCCTGCCCTTTGCCTCCAAAGGATTGCGCTACCTTGCTACACTTTTGTTACTACTACTGTTACTTGCTTGTTACAAATTATCTTGCTACCAAACTACTCTGCTACTTACAATTTTAGCACTTGCAGACATTACCTTGCTGAAAACCACTTGTCATTTCCTTCTGCTCCTCGTTGGGTTCGACACTCTTACTTATCCAAAAGGATACACTTGACCCCATATACTTGTGGGTCATTAGCTTCTTCCCTGGAGTGGCAACTTGCTTGCCATTCTTCTTGAAGTTCCCCTTCTTTCCCTTGCCCTTTTTCTTGAAACTAGTGGTCTTGTTAACCATCAACACTTAATGCTTCTTCTTGATTTCTACCTCCGTATCTTTGAGCATTGCGAAGAGCTCGGGAATAGTCTTTTCCATCCCTTGCATATTATAGTTCATCACAAAGCCTTTGTAGCTTGGTGACAGTGATTGGAGAACTCTGTCAATGACACAATCATCTGGAAGATTAACTCCCAGCTGAGTCAAGTGATTATGATATCCAGACATTCTGAGTATGTGTTCACTGACAGAACTGTTCTCCTCCATCTTGCAGCCATAGAACTTGTTGGAGACTTCATCTATCTCAAGTTGGGCATTTGCTTGAAATATTAACTTCAACTCCTGGAACATCTCATATGGTCCATGACGTTCACAACGTCTTTGAAGTCCCTATTCTAAGCCATAAAGCATGGCACAATCAACTATCGAGTAGTCATCAGATCGAGCTTGCCAGACGTTCATAACATCAGCATCTGCTCCTACAGCAGGCCTTTCACCTAGCGGTGCATCAAGGACATAATTCTTCTGTGCGGCAATGAGGATAATCCTCATGTTACGGACCCAGTCTGTGTAGTTGCTACCATCATTTTTCAACTTAGCGTTCTCTAGGAACGCATTAAAATTCAAGGGAACGGTAGCACGGGCCATTAATCTACAACATTTGCAAAAACTATCAGGACTAAGTTCATGATAAATTAAGTTCAATTAATCACATTACTTAAGAACTCCTACTTAGATAGACAACCCTTTAGTCATCTAAATGATACGTGATCCAAATCAACTAAACCATGTCCGATCATCATGTGAGATGGTGTAGTCTTCAATGGTGAACATCACTATGTTGATCATATCTACTATATGATTCACGTTCGACCTTTCGGTCTCCAGTGTTCCGAGGGCATATCTGTATATGCTAGGCTCGTCAAGTTTAACCCGAGTATTCTACGTGTGCAAATCTGGCTTGCACCTGTTGTATTTGAACGTAGATCCTATCACACCCGATCATCACGTGGTGTCTCAGCATGAAGAACTTTCGCAATGGTGCATACTCGGGGAGAACACTTATACCTTGAAATTTAGTAAGGGATCATCTTATAATACTACCGTCGTACTAAGAAAAATAAGATGCATAAAAGATAAACATCACATGCAATCAAAATATGTGACATGATATGGCCATCATCATCTTGTGCTCATGATCTCCATTACCGAAGCAATGTCATGATCTCCATCGTCACCGGCTTGACACCTTGATCTCCATCGTAGCTTCGTGGTCATCTCGCCAACCATTACTTCTACGACTATCGCTACCGCTTAGTGATAAAGTAAAGCAATTACATAGCGCTTATATTTCATACAATAAAGCGACAACCATATGGCTCCTGTGAGTTGCCGATAACTTTTACAAAACATGATAATCTCATACAACAATCTTCATATCACGTCATGTCTTGATCATATCAAATCACAACATGCCCTGCAAAAACAAGTTAGACGTCCTCTACTTTGTTTGTTGCAAGTTTTATGTGGCTGCTTTAGGCTGCTAGCATGAACCATACATACCTACGGCACAAAAACCACAAAAGTGATTTATCAAGTTTGTTGTTTTAACCTTCACAAGGATTGGCCGCAGTCAAATTCTCTTCAACTAAAGTTGGAGAAACAGACACCCGCCAGCCACCTTTATGCAAAACTAGTTGTATGTCTGTCGGTGGAACTGGTCTCATGAACGCAGTCATGTAAGGTTGGTCCGAGCCGCTTCATCCAACAATACCGCCGAATCAAAATAAGACATTGGTGGTAAGCAATATGATGATCACCACCCACAAGTCTTTGTGTTCTACTCGTGCATATCATCTATGCATAGACCTGGCTCAGATGCCACTGTTGGGAAACTTAGCATGCAATTTCAAAAAAATTCCTACGCTCACGCAAGATCTATCTAGGAGATGCATAGCAATGAGAGGGGGAGAGTGTGTCCACGTACCATCGTAGACCAAAAGCGGAAGCGTTAACTTAACGCGGTTGATGTAGTCGAACGTCTTCTCGAATCAACCGATCAAGTTATTCCTCCGGAACGTTGTGACGTTTGATAGCACACAAGGCATTCCTCCGGAACGTTGTGACATTTGATAGCACACAAGGCATTCCTTTGGTGTCCGAGAGTTGCATAATCTCATAGTCGGAGGAATAATATATTTGACACGAAGAAAGCAGTAGCAATAAAACTAAACGATAATTATGCTAAGCTAACGGATGGGTCTTGTCCATCACATCATTCTCCTAATGATGTCATCCCATTCATCAAACGACAACACATGTCCATGACTGGGAAACTTAACCATCTTTGATCAACGAGCTAGTCTAGTAGAGGCATACTAGGGACATAGTGTTTTGTCCATGTATTCACACATGTATCAAGTTTCCCGTTAATACAATTCTAGCATGAATAATAAATATTTATCATTAATAAGGAAATATGAAATAACAACTTTATTATTGCCTCTAGGGCATTTTTCTTTCAGTGGTGTCTCAGCACGAAAAATTGTCGAAATAGTGCATGGGGAGAACACTTATACCTTGAAATTTATTTAAGGGATCATCTTATAATGCTACCGCCGTACTAAGCAAAATAAGATGCATAAAGATAAACATCACATGCAATCAAAATATGTGACATGATATGGCCATCATCGTCTTGTGCTTTTGATCTCCATTTCCAAAGCATCGTCATGATTTCCATCTTCACTGGCTCGACACCTTGATCTCCATATTAGCGTCGTGGTCGTCTCGCCAACTATTGCTTCTACAACTATCGCTACCGCTTAGTGATCAAGTAAAGCAATTACATGGCGTTTGCATTTCATACAATAAAGCGACAACCATAAGGCTCCTGCCAGTTGCCGATAAATTTTACAAAACATGATCATCTCATACAAAAACGTATATCACATCATGTTTTGACCATATCACATCACAACATGCCCTGCAAAAGCAAGTTAGACGTCCTCTACTTTGTCGTTGCAAGTTTTACGTGGCTGCAACCGGTTTCTAGCAAGAACCATTCTTACCAATGGCAGAAAACCACAACGGTGATTTATCAAGTTTGTTGTTTTAACCTTCAACAAGGACCGGATGCAGTCAAATTCGATTGAACTAAAGTTGGAGAAACAGACACCCGCCATCCACCTTTATGCAAAACTAGTTGCATGTTAGTTGGTGGAACCGGTCTCATGAACGTGGTCATGTAAGGTTGGTCCGGGCTGCTTCATCCAACAATACCGCCGAATCAAAATAAGACATTGGTGGTAAGAAGTATGATGATCACCTCCCACAACTCTTTGTGTTCTACTCGTGCATATCATCTACGCATAGACCTGGCTCGGATACCACTGTTGGGAAACGTAGCATGCAATTTCAAAAAAATTCCTACGCTCATGAAAGATCTATCTTGGAGATGCATAGCAATGAGAGGGGGAGAGTGTGTCTATGCACCCTCCTAGACCGAAAGCGGAAGCGTTTAGCAACGCGGTTGATGTAGTCGAACTTCTTCTCGTTTCGACCGATCAAGTACCGAACGTACGGCACCTCCGAGTTCTTCACACGCTCAGCTCAATGATGTCCCTCGAACTCTTGATCCAGAAGAGTGTCGAGGAAGCAGATGACTTCTGTCAGCACGATGGCGTGGTGATGGTGATGGTGAAGTTATCCACGCAAGGCTTCGCCTAAGCACTACGAGGCGTAAACTGTGGAGGGGGGCGCCGCACATAGCTAACAATTGTTGGTGTGTGTTCTAGGCGCCCCCTCCCCATGTATATATAGGTGGGAGGCGGACGGGAGCAGCCTTGGGGCGCCCCAGGTAGGAGGAATCCTACTTGGGCCCCTAGTCCAATTCGTCGAACCCCTCCTCCTTCTCCTATTCGGCCTCGTTCCTTAGGGGGCGCCACCCCTTGTGGGCTGGTGTGCTCCCCTCCTATGGCCCATATGGCCCATT
Organism: Triticum aestivum; assembly: GCF_018294505.1. Classification (NCBI taxonomy): domain Eukaryota; kingdom Viridiplantae; phylum Streptophyta; class Magnoliopsida; order Poales; family Poaceae; genus Triticum; species Triticum aestivum. Next base: position 395,760,069 of record NC_057808.1, read on the forward strand.
ATTCCCCCGGGGGTTCCGGTAACCCCCCGGTAGTCCGATAAATACCCGATACTACCCGGAACACTTCTGGTGTCCGAATACTATCATCCTATATATCAATCTTTACCTCTCGACCATTTCGAGACTCCTCGTCATGTCCGTGATCTCATACAGGACTCGGAACAACATTCGGTCACCAAATCACATAACTCATATAATACAAAATCGTCATCTGACGTTAAGCGTGCGGACCCTACGGGTTCGAGAACTATGTAGACATGACCGAGAAACCTCTCTGATCAATAACCAATAGCGGAACATGGATGCTCATATTGGCTCCCACATATTCTGTGAAGATCTTTATCGGTCAAACCATTATGACAACATACGTTATTCCCTTTGTCATCGGTATGTTACTTGCCCGAGATTCGATCGTCGGTATCTTCATACCTAGTTCAATCTCGTTATCGGCAAGTCTCTTTACTCGTTCCGTAATGCATCATCCTGCAACTAACTCATTAGTCACTTTGCTTGCAAGGCTTGTTATGATGTGCATTACCGAGAGAGCCTAGAGATACCTCTCCGATACTTGGAGTGACAAATCCTAATCTCGATCTATGCCAACCCAACAAAAACCTTCGGAGATACCTGTAGAGCATCTTTATAATCACCCAGCTACATTGTGACGTTTGATAGCATTCAAGGCATTCCTACGGTATCCAGGAGTTGCATAATCTCATAGTCGCAGGAATATGTATTTGACATGAAGAAAGACATAGCAATAAAACTGAATGATCATTATGCTAAGCTAAAGGATGGGTCTTGTCCATCACATCATTCTCTAATGATGTGACCCCATTCATCAAATGACAACACATATCTATGGTTAGGAAACTTAACCATCTTTGGTTAACGAGCTAGTCTAGTAGAGGCTTACTAGGGACACAGTGTTTTGTCTATGTATCCACACATGTATCAAGTTTCCGGTTAATACAATTCTAGCATGAATAACAAACATTTATCATGAAATAAGGAAATATAAAATAAAAACTTTATTATTGCCTCTAGGGTATATTTCCTTCATATACCACCATCGCTGCTATATCCTACCACCATATATCCACCACCAATCCGAGTTTTTTTCATAGTAGGTCTGTTTTTGAGATCCATCTATTTTCCGATTCGTGTTTCCTTGCCTGAGTAGGTTTCAGAAGAAAAAAAGTATGGAGACCCCGGGCAGTTTTTAGGCCAAAATTTCAGCAATCGAAAATATTTTTCCCTATCCTATTTTTAGGTCCCAGTGAGCATTTTGAGACACTCTCTATCATAGTGATTTTTTGTCGCACTTTTTCGTCGTCACTGCCCTGATTTTCGAAAAAAAAAGTCAAAAAAATTCCATGTCTGTCCTGTTATTTTGACCTGGGAAGAGTTCTGACACACTCGCCATTATAGTGATTTTTCGCAAAAAAAAGGGAGCACAAAAAAAAGATAGAGCGAGAAAAAGAAAATTTCCAGAGTTTGTTTTTCCCTTGTTTACGTGTCGCGCCATGATTTTGTTAGTGTTCTAGGCTCGCGTCTCTAGTACGGTCTAGCCTAGGACCAGCACAGTACCGTCGTTGAGCGTTTATTCAACTTTGCATCTCTGAATTGATTATTGCTGGCCCTTTTTGCTACCATATTATAAGCCTTCCCAGCTCCACATACATCTATGTCGTGTGTTTGACTCTCCCTGGTAATCGCTCTATCCAAGCTTTGAGAGTTTTGACTACAACGGTTGCCAATCACCACCTGCTGCTGGGTAAGAACTGGTAAGAATTTGAGATTTGCTTGGCGGATTTGTGACACACCGGCACTTTCTAGTAGTCTGTAGGATCATATTCTTGTGTGTTTCTATTGATGCTAACCATGGCAGGACCACAAGCTGATGAGATTGACTGGGAGAACATGACAAAGAAGGAGCTTCATGATAAATTTCAGCAAATGTTGAGTCAACAGGTGGAAGACGTCATGGCCAACTTTGGAAAGGCACTGGACAGGATTGATGACATTGAAGACAAGTGACACCAAGTTGGATGCCAATTTCGATGAAGTACTCGCGTGTCTTCCACAACCACCACCTGCATCTACTACACCATTACAACAACAACAACAACCACCTCCACGTCGCGAAATAGCCCTCCGCCAAGCGAGCCGTGTTCCTTTTGAGCCTGGACAAGCTTCTAGTGCTGCTGCTACTGTTGTTGATGTTTCTGTAGCTCCTAGTGCTACTGCAGAGGTGGCAGACTATTACGAGGATGAGGTTGATCAAAATTAGAACTACATGCAACCACCAGCACCAGGTCGACCTCATGCATATAATCGCAACGGTAGGGCTGCAGCACCACCTCAGGTACGAGATTATGACCATATTCCTAAACTAAAATTGAATATTCAACCATTTGAGGGTAGATACATTCCTGATGTATACCTGACTTGGTAGTTAGAAACTGAACAACATTTCACATGCTTACAATATCCTGAGGAAAGTCGTGTTGTTGTTGCTGTTTGTGAATTCACTAGTTTTGCTTCTATTTGGTGGTCTGTACATTGTAGATTATATGATGATAATATCCCTACTACATGGGCTGCTTTGAAAACTGCTATGCGTACTCGTTGGGTTCCACCATATTATCAACGTGAGTTACTTCAAAAACTACAGCGTTTGAGAAAAGGAAAAAATTCTGTAGAGGAGTATTATCAGGAATTACAAACTGGCATGATTAGATGTGGTATTGTTAAGGATAAAGAAGCTATGCTTGCATGTTTTATGGGTGGATTAAATAAAGAGATTCAGACCATCCTAGAGTATAAGGAGTATAATAATATAACTCATTTATTCCATCTTGCTTGCAAAGCTGAACGTTAAGTGCAGGATCGACAGGCATTAGCACGAACTAATTTTTCTGCAGGTCGATCTTCATCATGGACACCACGTACATCCTCTACGCCCACACATCCTACTGCCAATTCTAACCGGGATACAAGAAAACAGGAACCACCACCACCACCATCTGCCAGGAGTACACCTTCCTGTCCTGCACAGAGCTCTTCTTCATCCATGGCATCAACAGGGCAGACACATGAGGTTATATGCCGTTGTTGCAAGGGTGGAGGTCACTATGCGAGCAAGTGTCCATCTCTGCGTGTGATGATTGTTACTGAGGATGGTGGGTATGAGTCTGCTAGTGACTATGATGAGGATACTTTGGCTCTTATTGCAAGTGAAGAGAAGATGATTCTAAACATGAGATGCAATACATGGCTGCTCAAGATGCTGACAGGTATGAGAGTTTAGTTGCTCAACGTGTTTTGAGTGTGCAGGTCACACAAGCTGAGCAAAATCAGAGGCATAATTTGTTCCATACAAAGGGAGTTGTGAAGGAACTTTCTATTTGCGTCATCATAGATAGAGGGAGTTGCAACAACTTGGCTAGCATGGAGATGGTGGATAAGCTATCTCTCACCACAAGACCACATCCACATCCGTACTAGATCCAATGGTTCAACAACAGTGGCAAGGTTAAGGTAACATGTACTCTTCGTGTGCATTTTAGTATCTCTACATATGTTGATTCTATTGATTGTGATGTGGTACCCATGCAAGCATGTTCCTTATTACTTGGTAGACCATGGCAATTTGAAAAAAATTCTTTACACCATGGTAGAAACAATCAGTATACTCTTGTTCATAAGGATAAGCATATTACTTTGCTTCTGTCTCCTGATTCCATTTTGAAAGATGATATTAATAGAGCTAATAAAGCAAAACAGGAGAAAAATAAGAGTGAAAATCAGATTGTGGCAAAAGAATTTGAGCAAAAAATGAAGCCTAATAATAAACCACCTAGTGTTGCTTCTGAAATTAAATTGGATACCACTTGATAGAGACGGGGTGTCCGATCTTTCGATGAGATGATAACTGCCGATTTGGTGGAGACGACTTTGACGATCTGACTACAAATGTGCACGTTGTTGCACCTTAGCAATCGCTAAACCAACTCCAATAGGTTATTGACCATGCTGGAGCACGATCAACCTGACCACGAAGGTCTATTCCTGCAAGCAATAGAAGAACAAGCAAGGATATGATAAAGCTATCTGAATATTGCGTATATAGATGAAGTATTGATAAAGGTGGGGATCTGAAAGCGGTCTTGGTCTGGTGTTGGACACAAACGAAGTACACAAAGTTGCAATGGCTAACTTTTAACTAAACAAATCCCAAGGAAAAAGCTACTAGATGGCTCTACTCATATAGGAGGAAGGGGTGGCGGCCAAGGAAGTGGGAGGACGTCCCAAGGCAGCCTAAAACTAAATCTAGGTCATACAAGGCTCATGGGCCCAAGTGGACGTGATGCAACACCTTTGGACTTGTAGTTTGATTCGGATTATGCTGCAGTGTCAGATTGTTTCATCGATATCTCAACACTTCGGATGAATTTGAAGGTGAATCCACTTGGGTTGGAAAGCGGACGAAATCTACTTTCCAACAAAAAAGAATCACCCAATTCGGAGTCCGTATGAAAGAGTTCTTGGCGTTTTGAGTCAGGTATGTCTATGCAGTTTGAATCCGAATCCAGAACGTGAGAGATTTGGACTCTATCTTCTCTTGGCCCAAAAGTGACATGAGAGGACTTTTTGAACAGCACCTAAACTTCTCTTTTTTCCCTTATCTTCATATGTGGATTGTACAAATGTCCCATACACCTGCAATTAGACATGTCACAAAAGTCTGTGAAGTATTTTTGTCCTGGATGACATAAATAAATTATTGCATAGTTTGCATTAGAAATCACCTCACAAATATACATGTATGCAATATTTTTGGTTGTATCCAAGGTAGTCATGTCCTCATCATCTTCCCCTTCTTGAAAACAAATCCGTCCTCGGCGTTGCTTAATCTGAAATGTGGCTAAAAAAGAGACAAGGTGTACATGTTGTATATGTATATGTCATCCATTTTTTACTTCCCTTGGTTTTTGTACATATGACACATGTACACATGAGTAACTTTCATAGTCCATAAAATCTAAAGCCCAAAATATTATCACAAGAAGTAGAACGCATGAAAATATTGCAACTCAGTTTGCACATATAAGTGAAGCTCTTATTCATTTCAACAAATTGACAATGTTCATCATTAAACCATCCCAACAATGGTGAATAAACCTTACTTGTATCAAATTTACATGTTACAACATGCTTAAATAAGCAAACATGCAATACGTGATTTGACACAGAATCATCACCAAGATCAGAGGTCATATAAAAATGATTAAACATTGGTTCTTTTGTATCAATAGTTAATTAAATGGGTGCACTCAAAATTATTGGGAATTCAGTTGTTTGATCACATGACGCATTCATGATAGTAACATGATTCTCTAAAATAGGTGGTGTGCTCAAATCAACAGGTAACTCAACACATGATGTATTCAAGTTAACTAAGTATGCATCATTCTCATGTGAAGTTATATCATCAATACCTTTATTGTTACCTTGTCGCAAAGACGTAGATGATGTAGGTACGGACGATGACAATGTACCGTACTCTTGAGGTCATGTCGTGCTCACAATCTGAGGTGTGGCTGCTCTAGTATGTGCAACGGTGGAGGAACCAACCGGTGGTGGTGAGCATGAACTAGAATAGTAGTTGTTCTAGTCACCCAATGCATCCTCCTGTATCTGTCTCTCAAAGGTACAAGAGCGAGCCTACATACTAGTAATGCAACGAGGAATATATTGAGATCTTGCATGAATATCATGGTTCAAGCCATCAAAAACTCTATTCATTGGATCATCCTCAGATTCTTGTATGTCACAATGATGCATATAAGATTTAAACTCTTGGTAGTAAGCAAGAATAGTGTTATTGCCTTGTTTTAATTGTTGCAATTTGCGAACCAATTCACGATGATAGTAAGGTGGAAAAAAGTGTTGTCTCATTACAGCTTTCAAATCTTTCCAAAATATGGGTTGGTTATCAATGTTTTTCTTACGACGCCCACTCCACCAAACAGAATCAAAACCAGTAAATACTCTAGTGGCAGCTCATATTCTCTCAAGTTCAGAAAAATCATGGTGACTAAAAACTTGTTCTACTTCAAGATTCCAAGATAGATAAATGGCAGGATTAAATCTACCCTCAAATGATGGTAAGGAGATAACCTGACCATCTGCTTGTGTGTGTTGTCCCACTTCTCGTGATGGTGAAGATGTATCCGTCATACAAGAACTTCTATCTCCGGAACCTGTCATGATTAGTAGAAACAAGAAACAAAATTCAATAATAATGTTCCTATGAACTACTAGGATTTGGTGGTAAAGTGCTCATAGTAAAGCAAGATCTTATAAGTTCTTACCATGCAGCAGGTGGTGACAGGCAACCAACGGTGTCAAATAACTCCGATCATTGAGTAAAGCGATTGCCAAGGGAACATACGTATACACGGTGTAGAAATATGTGGAGCTTGGAAGGCTTAAATATTTGGTAGCAAAAGATTGGCAATAATCAATTGAGAGATGAAATGTTGAATAAACGCTCAACAATGGTACTGTGTTGGTCCTAGGCTAGACCGGACTAGAGATGCGAGCCTAGAACACTAATGAGGTCACGGAGTAGCACAACTAGCATCAATGATGGATATGAAGTAGCTCTGGACAGCAAGATAAAAGTGAATATCAGAATAGCGGTAAAGATAATGATGTGAAACAACTGCCAAGCAGGATATACCAATAACTTTCTCTCCAACTTTCCTTTGGAAAAGTTTGTGCCATTTTTCTGATAATTTTTCTAAAGAATGGCACTGACTCAATCTTCCAAATGCAAAAAGAATCACTCAATTCCGAGTTGATATGAGGAGTCAAAAAATTACAAAACTGGCATGGAAAACTGAAACAAGTTGTGTTCGTGAACTTCGAAGGGAAAAAAGACCTATTTAGAGGCCGATTTTGAGGTGTAAACTATTGAACTAGCTTCTGCAACTATTTTGATGCGGCTCGTCGCTAGCTTTAATTTGAATACTCATGGAGCCAAAACGGACTTCGTATGAGGAAGATATGTCTATTTTACTGAACAATGCACAAAACAGATTCCAATCCGAATTCAGTTACGAGATTGACTCTAGATAGATCCGAATTTTTTTTCTTTTTTTTCTCACACTTTTTTTATTTTTCTTCATCTCCTTTTCTTCTCTGACTTCTTTAACTTTTTTCTGTCTTTTTTTGTCTCTCTCTCTCTTTCCAAAACAAACTAGATAAGATGCACATTGGATCAAGCGAAGATGTGAACGACCTCAACTATGATTATGACAATGAACGGTGGGTAGCACGAGGTGGAAATTGATGAACGGGGTGGTGGACAGCGGAAGGGATAATGATGCAGCGGCAGCGTGACTAATGTGAATAGAACTCAAAACTCTAAAGGAACTAGACACTAAGACCAACAACTCGACATGATGATGCAACCGATAATTCAATAATGCAAACAATGAAAAGAAAATTGCAAAGGCTCAGACTGGCTTGGACAAAGGATGAAAAGATCTAACTTTTTTTGGTGGCTTTTTCTTGGACAATAGGTAAGAAAATAAATCTAATCTAGGGAAAATTGGAAATTCTCACCGAGCAACCTGAAAACTGATAGGTACTCTACAGGAACTTCTTGACAAAGGTTATATACGCGAATCCCTTAATCCTTGTGCTATTCCTATTATTTAAGTGCCGAAAAAGGATGGTACGTCACGTATGTGTGTTAATTGTAGAGGCATTAATAATATCACTATTCATTATCATCATCATATTCGTAGGCTAGATGATATGCTTGATGAATTGAGTGGCTCTACAATATTTTCCAAAGTTAATTTGCATAGTGGATACCATCAAATTCGTATGAAATTGGGAGATGAATGGAAAACAACATTTAAAACTAAGTTTGGATTATATGAGTGGTTAGTCATGCCTTTTAGGTTAACTAATGCACCTAGTACTTTCATGAGATTAATGAACGAAGTTTTACGTGCTTTCATTGGACGATTTGTGGTAGTTTACGTTGATGATATACTGATTTATAGTTAATCTTTGGAGGAACATTTGGAACATTTACATGCTGTTTTTATTGCTCTACGTGATGCACATTTGTTTGGTAACCTTGGGAACTGCACCTTTTGCACCGACCGGCTATCTTTTCTTGGCTATGTTGTTACTCCACAGGGAATTGAAGTTGATAAAGCCAAGATTGAAGTTATTGAGAGTTGGCCGCAGCCCAAAACGGTCACACGGGTGAGGAGTTTCCTTGGCCTTGCCGGTTTTTATAGGCGTTTTGTGAGAGATTTCAGCACCATTGCTGCACCTCTCAATGAGCTTACAAAGAAGGATGTGCCTTTTGTTTGGGGTACCGCACAAGAAGAAGCCTTCACGGTATTGAAAGATAAGTTGACACATGCTCCTTTACTCCAACTTCCTGATTTTAATAAAACTTTTGAGCTTGAATGTGATGCTAGTGGAATTGGATTAGGAGGTGTGTTATTACAAGATGGTAAACCTGTTGCATACTTTTTAGAAAAATTGAGTGGGCCTAGTCTGAATTATTCTACTTATGATAAGGAATTATATGCTCTTGTTCGGACTTTGGAAACATGGCAACATTATTTATAGCCCAAAGAATTTGTTATGCATTCTGATCATGAATCTTTGAAACGTATTAAAAGTCAAGCAAAACTGAACCATAGACATGCTAAATGGGTTGAATTCATTGAGACTTTCCCTTATGTCATTAAACACAAGAAGGGTAAAGAAAATGTTATTGCTGATGTATTGTCTCATCGTTAGACTATGCTTTCACAACTTGACTTTGAAATATTTGGTTTGGAGACCATCAAAGATCAATATGTGCATGATCCTTAATTTAAAGATGTATTGCAGAATTGTAAAGAAGGGAGAACATGGAACAAGTTCGTCATTAATGATGTATTTGTGTTCCATGCTAACAAGCTATGCATTCCAGCTAGCTCGGTTCGTCTTTTGTTGTTGCAGGAGGCGCATGGAGGAGGATTAATGGCACACTTTGGCGTGAAGAAGACCGAGGATGTACTTGCTACATATTTCTTTTGGCCAAAGATGAGACGAGATGAGCATTTTGTTGCTCGCTGCACTACATGTCAAAAAGCTAAGTCACGACTCAAGTCACGACTCAATATATGCCTTTGCCTGTACCTAGTGTTCCTTGGGAGGATATATCTATGGACTTTGTTTTAGGTTTACCTCGAACAAAGAAGGGGAGGGATAGCATATCTGTTGTCGTGGATAGATTTTCGAAAAAGGCACACTCCATACCATGTCATAAAAGCGATGATGCTACTAATGTTGCTGATTTGTTCTTTCGTGAAATTATTCACTTGCATGGTGTGCCAAATATTATTGTTTCAGATTGTGATACTAGATTTCTTAGGCACTTTTGGGGATGTTTACGGGCTAAGTTGGGGACTAAACTCCTTTTTGGTACTACTTGTCATCCCCAAACTGATGGACAAACTGAAGTAGTCAATAGAACATTGTCTACTATGCTTAGGGCTGTTTTGAAGAATAACAAGAAAATGTGGGAAGAATGCTTGCCTCATATTAAATTTGCTTATAATCGTTCCATGCATTCTACTACTAAGATGTGCCCTTTTGAAATTGTGTATGGTTTCCTACCTCGTGCACCTATTGATTTGTTGCCTCTTCCATCTTCGGAGAAGGTTAATTTTGATGCTAAACAATGTGCTGAATTGATCTTGAAAATGCATGAGTTAAGTAAGGAAAACATTGAGCGTATGAATGCCAAATATAAACTTGCTGGAGATAAGGGTAGAAAACATGTTGTGTTTGCACCTGGAGATCTTGTTTGGTAACATTTGCGTCAGGATAGATTTCCTAATTTGCACAAATCAAAGCTAATGCCACGTGTTGATGGTCCTTTTGAGGTGTTAGAGAAAATAAATGATAATGCATATAAACTTGAGCTGCCTGTAGATTTTGGGGTTAGTCTCACTTTTAACATTGCAGATTTGAAGCCTTATTTGGTTGAGGAAGATCAGCTTCTGTCGAGGACGACTTCATATCAAGAAGGGGAGGATGATGAGGACATCAATACCATTGTTACACCCACATCCCCTGCTGCTATACATATATTGGACCAATTACTAGAGCTCGCGCACGCCAGTTAAATTATGAGGTACTCTCGTTTCTTGGTAATGATTCTAATGTTCATGAGAATATGATGCTGCCTAAATTGGATACATTTGTCTTAGTTACAAATGAAGGGCCTAACTTGGACAAGAAGGATGAACATTGGAGCAGGATCAAGCATGGAGATGATGGCATGCGCAAGGGGAACAAGAACGGAGTTACAAGTCATGATTTCAGGACTTTGAAGCCACCATAATGAGTGCATGAAGCCTTGGACGAAATATACAAGTTGTCACTTCATAAATTTCGTCCAGAGGCTATTATAGGTGATGTGTCACCTTATTTTTAGGCCAGGCCCATGTAATTTTGAAATACTTAAGTATAGGTTGTTTTTAGAGTCCGTATGTGTGGGGAAACAAGAGTTAGGGCTGGTTTCGGACCCCCCTCCCAAGGGTCACGAAATTCCCCCTCTTCCTCCATATATACAGTCCTTAGGGCGTCGTTTAGACTTTGGGTTTTGCTTAGATTAAAGTTCTCCATAGCTGCAACTTCGCGTACTTTGTTTGTGTTCAACGACCAGAAAAAGATGTCACAGAACCCCAGTTGATCAATAAAGCATTCCAATTAAATTCGCAATAACCAATGTATCCACTTTTCCAAACACTTTTGCCCTTGTTTTGGACTCTAACTTGCATGATTTGAATGGAACTAACCCGGACTGACACTGTTTTTAGTAGAACTGCCATGGTGTTATTTTTGTGCATAAATAAAAGCTCTCGGAATGACCTGAAAATCCACAGAGCAACTTTTTGGAATTAATAAAAAAATACTGGCAAAAGAATCAGCATCAGGGGGCCCACACCCTGTCCACGAGGGTGCAGGGTGCCCCCCTAGGGCGTGCCCCCCTGCCTCATGGGCCCCCTGGGACTCCACCGACCTCAACCCCAACTCCATATATTCACTTTCGGGGGGGGATCAGAGAGAAGGATTCATCGCGTTTTACGATACGGAGCCACCGCCAAGCCCTAATCTTCCTCGGGAGGGCTGATCTAGAGTCTGTTTGGGGCTCCGAAGAGGGGAATCCATCGCCATCGTCAACATAAACCATCCTCCATCAACAATTTCATGATGCTCACCGCCGTGCGTGAGTAATCCCATCGTAGGCTTGCTGGATGGTGATGGGTTGGATGAGATTTACCATGTAATCGAGTTAGTTTTGTTAGGGTTTGATCCCTAGTATCCATTATGTTCTAAGATTTGTGTTGCTATGACTTTGCCATGCTTAATGCTTGTCACTAGGGCTCGAGTGCCCTGATTTCAGATCTGAACCTATTATGTTTTCATGAATATATGTGAGTTCTTGATCCTATCTTGCAAGTCAATAGTCACCTACTATGTGTTATGATCCGGCAACCCCGAAGTGACAATGACCGGGACCACTCCCGGTGATGACCGTAGTTTGAGGAGTTCATGTATTCACTAAGTGTTAAGGCTTTGGTCCGGTACTCTATTAAAAGGAGGCCTTAATATCCCTTAGTTTCCAATAGGACCCCGCTGCCATGGTAGGGTAGGACAAAAGATGTGTCACGCCCAAGATGCGACCCTATCCTAAAGGAACTCGACGGTCCCACCAAGGATAGAAGCGCATCTTGAAGACGCTTTTGCAAGGTGGATATCATTACGTCAACATTACATAATATTTGGGGATACATACAAGGCATACAAATGCCGCAAGAATACATCAATACATCGTACATAAGCTCAGCATCCGACTACGGATGAAACACAAACAGGAACTCAAACGACATCCACCCTGCTAGCCCAGGCTGCCGACCTGGAACCTATCCCCTGATCGAAGAAGCAGAAGAAGAACTCCAAATCAAGAAACATCGCTCTCGCGTCATGATCATCGCAAAACCTGTACCTGCAACTGTTGTTGTAGTTATCTGTGAGCCACGAGGACTCAGCAATCCCATTACCATGGGTATCAAGACTAGCAAAGCTTAAAGGGAACGGAATGGATAAGGTGGTGGGGTTGCAGCAGCGACTAAGCATGTATGGTGGCTAACTTACGTGAATGAGAGCGAGAAGAGAAGCAAAGGAACGGTCGTCAACTAGTAATGATCAAGAAGTGATCCTGAATTCCTACTCTCCGATATAACTAGACTCCGAATTTTTTTCCTTCTAGACTCAACAGCGGCCAAACTACACGATCAATCAAGGGGGGCTCCTAGGGTCGATCGAGGCTCTGATACCAACTTGTCACGCCCAAGATGCGAGCCTATCCTAAAGGAACACGAAGGTCCCTCCAACGATAGAAGCGCATCTTGAAGACGCTTTTGCAAGGTGGATATCATTACATCAACATTACATAATATTTGGGGATACATACAAGGCATACAAATGCCGCAAGAATACATCAATAGATCATACATAAGATCAACATTCGACTACGGATGAAACATAAACAGAAACTCAAACGACATCCACCCTGCTAGCCCAGGCTACCGACCTGGAACCTATCCCCTGATCGAAGCAGAAGAAGAACTCCAAGACAGGTAAACATCGCTCTCGCGTCATGATCATCGCAAAACCTGTACCTGCAACTGGTGTTGTAGTAATCTGTGAGCCACGAGGACTCAGCAATCCCATTACCATGGGTATCAAGACTAGCAAAGCTTAAAGGGAAAGGAATGGATAAGGTGGTGGGGTTGCAGCAGCGACTAAGCATGTATGGTGGCTAACTTACGCGAATGAGAGCGAGAAGAGAAGCAAAGGAACGGTCGTCAACTAGTAATGATCAAGAAGTGATCCTGAACTCCTACTTACGTCAAACATAACCCAGAAACCGTGTTCACTTCCCGGACTCCGCCGAGAAGAGACCATCACGGCTACACATGCGGTTGATGCGTTTTAATTAAGGTCAAGTGTCAAGTTCTCTACAACCGGATATTAACAAATTCCCATCTGCCACATAACCGCGGGCACGGCTTTCGAAAGATAATACCCTGCAGGGGTGTCCGAACTTAGCCCATTATAAGCTCTCACGGTCAACGAAGGATATTCCTTCTCCCGGGAAGACCCGATCAGTCTCGGAATCCCGGTTACAAGACATTTCGACGATGGTAAAACAAAACCAGCAAAGCCGCCCGATGTGCCGACAATCCCGATAGGAGCTGCACATATCTCGTTCTCAGGGCAACACCGGATGAGACATCCTACGAGTAAAACCAGACCTCGAGTTTCCATGAGGGGGCCCCGCAGTCTACTCAGTTCGGACCAACACTTAGAGAAGCACTGGCCCGGGGGGGTAAAATAAGATGACCCTCGAGAGAGCGACTCCCAAGGGAAAAAGGCTAGGTGAGGCAAATGTAAAACCAAGGTTGGGCCTTGCTGGAAGAGTTTTATTCAAAGCAAACTGTCAAGGGGGTCCCATAAATCACCCAACCGCGTTAGGAACGCAAAATCAAGGAACATAACACCGGTATGACGGAAACTAGGGCGGCAAGAGTGGAACAAAACACCAGGCATAAGGCCGAGCCTTCCACCCTTTACCAAATATATAGGTGCATTAATAATATAAGAGATATTGTGATATCCCAACATAAACATAATCCAACATGGAGCAATCTTCATCTTCACCTGCAGCTAGCAACGCTATAAGAGGGGCTGAGCAAAGCGGTAACATAGCCAAACAACGGTTTGCTAGGAAGGGTGACAAAGGTTAGAGGTTCATGGCAATTTGGGAGGCTTGAGGAGCAAGTGAATAGGTAGCGCAGCAAAGCGATAGAACGAAGCAACTAGCATAGAAATGATAGTAATGAGATCCAAGGTGACGGTCATCTTGCCTGAAATCTCGCTAGGAAGAAGAACGAGTCCATGAAGAAGATAAAGCCACGAAGACGAACGAATCCTCACGATCGCAACGACACGGGAACTATCGAGAAGAAGCACACAACAAGGTAAACACACCACACATGAACAAGGAATGATGCACAACCAAGAATGATGCATGACAAAGCTGTATGAAACTACTCATGACAAGAGATGATGCATACATGAGCGACACATCAAAGCAAGTTTAAATGAGGCCGGAAACAACATATAACAAATCCGGTAAGTTCTCATATGCAAATTTCGAAATTGGTCCAGAACTGAATAAAACTTATATTCAAGTTGTTAAACAGCAAGTTAAAGAGCACCATGATGATCTACACGAAAATCTAGTCAAGTTACATATAAAGTTCATTAGATTCGGAGCTACGGCCTAGAAGATATGAGCAAAACAAGTTAAACATGGCATTGATGCAAAATGCATACAAACATCAAGCAAACACCTCAAAACAAGGATGCAACATGATAATATGGAACTACATACAAAACTAAGCAAGTTTCATATAGAGCACGCTCAAAACGGAGCAACGGTGCAACACATACACTCCAAACAAGACATAGCAACAATCTGTCCAAAACAGCAACTAGGCGCCTAGCAAGCATCAAAACAATATGCTACAGCAACCCAACATGAAAACAAAAGGCATGGACATGATGTACTGGTAAAGCACAAAAAAACATGAACACTGAGCTATCTCAATAAATCACTAGAACATGCTCAAAAGGACATGGCAAGATTGCAAATAATAACAGGTTCACAGACTTGGCAGAAATTACTGGACATGACAGAAATAGCATCAGGTTGCAATGTTTAGAGCACGAAACCAACATGATACAGGAACTTAACATGGCAAAACAAGGCAAGGCATGAATCTAGTAAATACATATGACAAAAGTCCCTTACTGACCATAAGCCAAAAAGGACCAGAAGATATGATGACAACCATGTAAACATAGCAAGTTTCGTTATCAGGATTCAGACTTAACAGAAAACAGAGCATGGCAGAAACTATAATACGAAGGCATGTTGGTGAGCTTGATGCACTCACCACAAAGCAATGCATGACAAAACAAGCATAACTACAGCAAGATGGCATGTTTAAGAAGCTATCCATGACAAGAGCAAATACATAGCATGTATGGAACAACTACAACAAGCTTGGCAAAATTGAATAACATGTAAACAATCTGCCAGGAACATTTTATAGCAAAAGTAGAGCAAGATTGAGTCATTCTGGGGCACTCCATAATTGCAAACCAGGGCAGGAATGGATCTATTGCAAGAATATCTACAAAACATACTTACTGAACATCTCCAAAATATGCATGGATCTCTCTGTAGCATCAAGTTTACAAGGCAACAAAATAACAGCAGACAAAGACTTAGAGAAATCACCAAGTCCCTGAGATCACAAAAATACATGGCATACACCAATGGAAAGATGGCATGGCATACAACAAAACACATGTAGAGCTCATACTCATAAGATGCACAGATTAAATGATACAAAAAAGGCAAATCTCCAAGTTCTGATAAGAACCAGCAGATAACAGCAACTAGCCCTCTTGCAACCGAGATTTGGGAATCAATATGGCCTCTAATGAACATGGTGCAATTGAACAAAATGAAGAGCATCACGAGGCGAACATTTTGACATATTACACGCAAAAAACGGAGCTGCATGCATGAAGTTATGATGCAGAGAACAGGGGCATGTGATGCAAAATAAAAATGACTTGGAATATTTCGGGGGGTGGTCTCGGGAAAAAGTCAACCTCGGGCTCTCGATCGGATCTGGCTCGCGAGGTCGCCGGAGCACTCGCCGGAGCTCCGGCCGAGGGAGGAGGAGGAGGAGGACGGGGCCGGTCGGGCGAAGAGGAAGGAGGCGCCGGCGGGCGGGCTCCGCGGCGGCGGCGGCAGAGGTCGTCGGGCAGTGAGGAGGCGGCGCCGGCGGGATGCAAGACGGCGGCGGGGGCGGTGAT